>NC_053023.1:472520555-472688571 GCF_003073215.2 Triticum urartu
GGAGTGGGATAATATGAGAACATGAAGGAGTGTGAAAATTTTCAACTCATTTGGATAACCCTAGCTAGCACTTCCTTCACAAAGGCTTCCCTCAAACAGGAACTTTGAAAAATCACTGAGGAAGTTTGGCTAGGCAAATAAAATTGAATTTTGGAATGTGGCAATTATTTGTACATAAGAGAATGCCCAAAATATTTGGGAGCAATCAGGAAAGGATAGGTGGCACTTCCTTCACAAAGTGCCCCTCTGGACAGAAATGAAGAATAATTATTGGGGAATTATTCTTGGGCTAGGACAGGAAAGTTTGGGCATATTTGAGCAACATATGACCCAAATAAATTATGAGAAATATTTGGGAATGTTTGGATGGACAGAAATATGGGTTGCTTCACAACCTAGGGCAGACAGGGTTATTCCTTTATTAGGAAAATGAATATTCCTGAGAAAAAGAAATTAGGGTTTGGTCAAGCAGTGGAGTGACATGATCTTGGCAAAAAAATTAGGATGATTAGCCACTTGGAGAGGAAATGAAGATGATTTCCCAGGTGACAAGGCCACAGAACCACTCCAAAAAGAAAAACAGAGCAAAAACCAATAAATCAATAAGAAAAAGAAAAGGGCCAAAAACCACGCTGTTACAACTCTTACCCCCTTAAAGAGATCTCGTCCTCGAGATTTAGTTGCTCAGGGAACAAGTATGACTTGAGGACACCATTTCCAGCTCGGGTATCTTTTTTTTCCTTTAGTTATTGTTCCCCCAATAATTTTATATGATTTGATTACCTTTGCTCGGGGTGGTTTGCTTTACCTTTTCCCCAAATTCTGACGGGTTTTTGCTTACACACCAATTCCTTTTGCTGACATTGATTCTTTCATACCTGTGGTGATATCCAATGGATCTTAGCATAAATTTCCTTTTGTCATGAAAACCTTAATACTTCTGTCATGGGGTTGCTTCAAATAAATGCAGCCTTCTGGTTTCAATAAATGTTGAGAATTGATCATGGGCATCTTCTGACAAGATTTGGCTGCTCATAGGTGGTACTGATTTTGATTTATTTCTTTGGCTCGAGCATGAAATATGTACCAAAGATCTGACTGCCTTTTGTCAGGAGCAATATAATGGTGTATGGAGTTATAGCCGTGTCATACCTCACATATTTAAATGTTGAGACTGGCCTGACAGGGGATGACGGACAATTGCTTTTTCCTGACAGACTGATCATGTACTTGATTCCGTCGGTGAGTATATCGGCTCTGAGCTGATTGTTTGGCTTTTGACTTTCTCATTTTGTCGGTATACCTATTTGGATTTTCTATATTAACCATTCCCAGCGGGTCAGCGGGATATGAGATCCTTGTAAAACAGAGTAGGCCGCTGAGAGTATGCCTTTGTGGATCCATATGGAATTATGGCCTCCAACTAATTTGGGTATCCGGACCCTGATGGTCGTGCAAAAATCATCATACCTTTGTTGTCAGTCTCACCCTTTAATGCTCATGATTTTCTTTGTTAGGATACCTTACTGAAATAACCTGGCCACAACTGTCCTTGATTCTCCATATGACCATGGTTGTGATTAGTGCAATATTTTTGACATTATTTCTTGTGCCTGTTTTCTGACCTGGGTTCGCACACAGATGACACATTCCTAGGGTTCGTAGTTGTACGGAGGTCATTGCTGAGACCAATCATACAAGAAGGTGACAAGGTTTTAGGTCATCTCCTTGTCAGTTGCAGGAATAATGACCTTGATGACCATTGTCAAGGCTGTTGATTCTATGATGTCATCTCCAGATCTTGTTGATCCTTGTATTATATGAAATGTATCTCTGTTTATCTTCATTTGAGTGATTCATGAGGCTGTGGGATCCATACTTTCCTTTAGGTATATCTGTTGGATCCTTGTTGTACCTCGTATGAGTGACTGATATGATTGGGGATGCATGCTAACCATATGTGTAAGAATCATATGCAACCGAACACTTGTTCCTTGAGGTAGACATATGTTTTGACTGATTTGTGTTTCTGACAAAATTATTGCAAATCCGATCCTTGGAATGTACTGCCATCTATTGCCAACTCACCGCATAATCTCTGAGGACGGTGCAATACTGTGGTATTGATGTGGACTGAGTGGCTTACGAGAGAAGCCATCCGAGTAGCTTGCTGAGGAAGGCTCGTTAGCTTCTGCTCGAAGCTTTTGTCTGGGTAGCGTGCAGAAGAAGCCTCGATAGCTTACACAACGAAGCTTGACATGAGTATTGTGCAGGAGAAGCCGAGTTTTCGTACTTGAGAAGCTTCTCCTCGGGTTATTGTCGAGAAGGATTCATTTTCCGTCTGTCAGAAGCTTTTACTGAGGTATCTTGCTGAGAAAGACCGGGTATCTTGGACCGGAAATTGTGCACATATCAGGCTGAGGAAAATCAAGGAGCCTTGCATCATAAATTTCTTCCAACAGCGTGTGAAAGAATACTGAGTTTCTTACATCCAAAGCTTCATACTATGATATGCAGACTGAAATCCACACACCCACCCACCCATAATATTCGGTGGCTGATTATTTGCATGAGAAAATTTGTTTGGCTGTCTTCCTTGAGCATATCACATGCTGACTTTATTTCGGATGATAACATATTTCAAGCATCATGCATCGCTGAGCCAAAATTTTGTATATGATCCATACCTTTGACTGAAAATATATCGTTGAGCTTGTACCTGACTTGTCTTACTGCTGACTTGATCATTACTGTTGTGAGGATTTGGTATTGATGTAGACTTGAGTTTTCAGTACTGTTGTGAGGAGTGCACACTAATACAAAAATTGATTATCAGCCTCAAAATCAGATATTCCCCATTTCACTACAGTCGGCTGAGAATTCCATTCTATTTAGCTGAGTTTCCAAATATTTGAACTCCTTGCTGATTCTTTGGATCCGGTGTCGGTTGATGAGCAACTCTTTATATGGGGAAATAATGTAACACCGGGGCCCAAAAGAAAGAAGAAAACTCAACTAAACAAAAGCACACAACAATAATCAATTCACACACAATCAGTGTCACATATTACTGCTAGTCACACAATATGCATGCCAACTTAAGCACACAAATCTCGTGGGATCTCCGGTTCTACGGTCTAGCATGCTGTGACGATGTGCACGAGGACGAATAAATGTGTGGAAGAATTGGTGTAAACCGTGCTACACCAAGTGCTAGCTTAGCCAGGTAGCAATCTGGACCAGCTCGGAGGCAAGGACGTACTTGGTAACCATCTAGTAGGACACCCACATTATTATCAAGTGGACGGAAAAAGATCCGTACTCATCCAAGAAATATGACAGCGAGGAAAAACTAAGGCTGCTGACATTGCCCTTTTTATGATGACTGAGACCATTAAGGGTTGCCAACACGACAAGATAAAAATGACGATTCGGGACAGAAGCGTGTCTATCACCGAAATGATAGGTGGAGCTGAAAGGAGGATATCGGTGTGATACCTGAGCACCATTTCTATGAATAGTGTCAGGATCACTCGACATTAATGTCGGCGTTCTGGGAACGGGGATCCCCAGACTTGCCTGCCTGCGGCCTGCGGCGTGTCTCAAAGGGGGGCCCAGCACGGCCCATCTTCATCGACACAGACCCAAGACCCTCGCGAGGGGCCAAGCCTCATGGGGCGTACGACATGGAGCTTCCTCAGGCACGGCCTCGTCAGGCTGGCTCATGAGGAGGCAGAGAGATCAAGGCGGGGTACCTCACGAGGTGCCCGTGACGCAAGCCATGACGATCAAGGGCGCCAGGCGGGCGCCAGCCCGCGCAGTGTCCTCCTTTCCTCTTTGGTGCAAAGGGAGCAAGCGCAGGCGAGAGCATCAAGAAAAGGCACCTGTTTCGGTGCAACGAGACCAAGACCAGCCTAACGGCAGGGAGGAAGTCATTGTGGAGCCCAAGCCAGCGTCACCACCAGAGCCTTTGGCAGGCGAGGACCAACTTTAGTCAGGATAAGTGTACCAGATGTTCCCCTTCAAAATGGCCAATTGTTGGCGCCCTTCCCGCTCAATATTTGGGAAGAAGCCCAGGGCCTTTGCCTATAAATAGGACTAGCCACCCCCAGGGTAGAGGGGATCGAAGATCAGCCAACCCAGAAACAAGCTGGGATCGGATCGAGTAGCATCACACACACAGAGAGAGAGAGAAGGGTGACTGAACTCCTCCTAGCAGTTCATCCCCCAAGCCAAGAACAGACCCTCGCGAGGCTGTTCTTCCTTGTATTGCTCATCATCATCAGCCCAAGAGGCAATCCACCACACCACAAACTAGAGTAGGGTATTACACCACAATGGTGGCCCGAACTAGTATAAACCATGTGTCTCTTGTGTTGTTCTTTCCATAGCTTAGATCTTAGCGTGGCGGTCGGGTGTAGGTAGGTAGAAGGCGAAATCTCCGCGTGCACCCCAGTGTTCGAACCTCAAGGGTCTGCCGAAACCCGAAATCCGACATTTGGCGCGCCAGGTAGGGGTGCGCCGGAATCCACCTTCTACCGCTTCGTGTCCCGTCACGTCGTCATCACCATGTCCGGTGACCAGGCGGGCGACCCAGATCCTTGGGTGGCATGGCCCGCCCGCGCAGAGCCGCTCGCCTCAGGCGACCCCGTGCCCCAGGCAGCTCGTGGTCCGCAGGGCGCTGCGGGCCGCGGGTGACGCAGACAGGCTTCGACAGCTCTCACACCGCGGCAGGCGCGGTCGGCAGCAAGGGCCTCCAATCACGCCGCGACCACGACACCGTACACCCGCCGGGAGCAGGCGAACTTGAGGGCCGCGCTCACAGTGGCCCGAGAGCTGCTGCAGTGCAGGCTGCTGGAGGGCGGCCGCGACGTGCTGCTGGAGCGGGTGGCAGAGCTCCTGGGCTTTGCCGCCTCGGGGGCTCACCCCTTCTGCACCCAGCTCCCATCTCAAGCCCGGGGCGGCCCGCGCGGGGGCTCCGCGCGCGCCCGCGGGCTCCAAGGCTACTCAAACGCCAGCGAAGCTGTCGGCACCGGACCGGCGGCGGCACTGCCCCCGCTCCCGGTCCGCGAAGAAGGACTCGACGCGACCCACGGCCCCAGTGGACGGCCGCGCTACCACCCCACGGTGGGCGCGTCAAGCAGAGCCGCATGGCACGCGGAGCACTACGGCGTGGCCTTCGGGATGACGGCGCCAGAAGAATACGTGCCCCACATGGTGGACCAAGGGCACCCTCACGAGGGCGAACAAGGCTCGCTCCTCAGCCCAAGATGGGGGGACGAGGCGCCAGAAGCTGAGCTCTTCCAGGAGCCCCGGGACGGTCCCACTGGCCACGCTGGAGGCAACGATTATCGGGTACCGCTAATTCCTCAGGAGCAGGCATACGCTAATCATGGATCGCAGGAGGTGCAGGTCGCCACAGCGAGCAGCTGCCCCGCTCCCACAGTCTCCTACCCCTCGGGAGGAGGGTGCAGGGGGCTGCAGGAGAGGGGCCGAGATCTGACATCACCACCGCGGCGTTCGGAGCAAGGTGTTCTCGGGAGGTAGGCCCTCTGCTGGGGAGGTGCCTTAGGGCCTGCCCCTGGCGAAGGAACCGTGGTCGTCGGGGGAACCGCTGGTGAACGCTCTACCCCATCGGTGGCGTCCTGGTTTCCGGTCGTCGTTGATGGCACTAGAGTGTGGCGCAAGGCGGGGCCCTCGTCTGGCGATATGAAGTAAGGCCGGTACCTGTGAAGAAGGCCCAGTGTCTGTGAAGCTCGCCGCCCCGTGACACTCTCACGTAATAATGAGTGGGGCTGTACACGCCCCGAAGTCTCACGGGTGCCGGCCTCAGGCCCTGGGGCTCCCTCCCATGCCCAGTGGCAGCACTTAGCTCCGCGCTGGTGAGAAGACGTCCAAGACTAGATTAGGTGCTGGACGCGGCCTTTTGTCTGCTTTCATTGCTTTTCCCTTTGGTTGTCACTTTCCCCCCGCTGGATTTAAGTTGGATTTGAATTTGAGATTTGCGTGTGTTCGGGGAAGGGGTGCTTAGTCTCGTTCGAGCAATTTCTCGTGTTTTGATTACCACTCCGCCTCAGCTGCCTCCCCTCATGAGCCCCTCGCGAGCCGGGTCAGGCCTAGCTTGCGCGCAGCCTAGACTGCCGCCGCCGCGTCCTCTCAGGAGGGTTTTTTACTGCAGATCCTACGGATTCGATCAGGGAACACTCGGGACACCACAGCCTCCCACAGGCTACCTCAGGGCCCGCACGGAACGAAGGTAAAACTAGCCAACCAGCACGTCGCTTAGCCAACCACTTGGCGCGGGCGCATGGGCAATGTAAACATCTACTAATACGATGAACACAAGTTTTACATGAGGTGCTCCCCCTCCCAAAATGCTCTCACGGCCATCGGGCCAAGACCTGAGTTCTATTCATGCAGGGTAAGGAAACAGGAATGATGCATAACCAGTCGGATAAATCCCCCAATGCGTCCTCAGGAGCACCTCCCGAACCGTTGTTGGCGTCGTTGGACTCGCCATCGCTATCTGCGTTGCCGCCAGCGGCGTCAAGGCCGTTCACCACGCCGCCCTCGTCGGCGGCCACGATCACGCCGTCGTTGTCCGAAGCGAAGGCCATGACAAGAGTATCCATATTGTCTTCCACCCAGTGCGCCAGGTCGTCTCGTACGGCCTGGGGGACTGGGGCGATGGCAGCGTCGAAATCGAAGTGGGGATCCATGTTCTGGAGATGGCTGAAGACGCGAGAAAAGGCGCGCCCGAGCAGGGCGCGGCTCCTCTCCTCCACCAACCTGTCGGCCCTGACCGACCGCGCCTCCAGCTGCGTCACCACGTCGGTGAAGAACTGAAGATTGCCGGCGTAGTTGACTGCATGCGGCTTGCCAACAGCCGCCTCGCAGATGTTGCCCAAGGCTGTGTTGGCTCTCTCCCGGAGCGTGGTGAGCATGGGGCCGTGCTCATGCTCCAGGATCCGCCGCTGACGTATCTCGTCCGCATTCTGGCGCGCGACGGCCTCAGCCTCCTCCACCCGATGGCGAAGAAGGAGCACCTCGGCTTGGGAGGTGGTTGACTCCCCTTGCGCTACCTCAAGGGCGGCCCGAAAAGCATCGGCTCGCCGCGTCGCTTCCTCCAGCTTGGCCCTCAAGGCAGCAGTCCTACCTTCAGCCTCGGCCCGGATCAACCCCAGCCTCTCCTCGAACTTGCGCTCGAGGTTCAAGCATGCCATCACCACCCGACGTTCGACCTCCTCCAGGACACGGGCTTCCCGTGCAGCGACATCATCCTCCGCCTGCGTCACCAAGCGCTCCCTCGTCTCCAGACGCTCGTACTCGCGTGCACATTTGGCGGCCTCCAGCGTCAGCGCCTCCTCACGCTTCTGGAGCTCCGCTGGGTTGCCAGAGGCCACCTTCATCGACGCGAGGGCTGCCTCGCGCAGCTCCACTTGCTCCTCCAGTGAGTGGCACCGGGCCAGGAGCTCCCGAGCCTGCTCCTCTGCCGCCTCTCGCCGCCGGTCAGCTTCCCGGGCTTCCTCAGCGGCCAGAGATCGGGCCTCCCGAGAGGCCACCAGCGACGCCTTGGCCTCTTCGTCGTCAAGATCGCGCTGATGGCGCGTAAGGGCGATGGCACCCTCCAGCTCGCGCCTCTCTGCAGCCAGGCGCAGGCCCTCGGCCTCAAGGCGCGCGTCTTCATCAGCAAGCTCCTCACCGAGCAGGTTCACCGCGTCAGCCACCCTTCGAAGGAATCCTTGGCGAAGAGTGCGACGCTCTCGGGCGTGCTCGAGCATGTCTTCCACACCATCACCTGCCCCAAGCAAGCGCCAGGGGCCACGAATCAGCACACCCCCTCTGGACAGGGGGCTGGGGGCTGGCACCCTCGCGACGGCCGGGCACGCCACACCAGAAGCCTGGCCTGGAGCCAGCCCGTCCCCAGATGAAGAGCACAGGGAGCGCCTCAGCCAATTGCAGTCCACGACCAGGCGAGAAGCCCACGACAGGCTAGCTATGCCACGAGAAGGCCCGCGAGGGAGGATCGCAAGGTGCGCAGGGCCTCGATGCGCCTCGGGACGGTTCGCCTCTCCGATCGCCCTCACCACAAGGGCTCTGCTGCTCAGAGCGCTTGAGGACGGTAGAGGGGGCGAAGCCAAGGGGGCGGCACCTCAGCCGTCTCCGCGAGCTCGGCTGGAAGGGGCCTGCGGAGCAAGGATCAGCAAAAGCAATAGAAGGATCGGGAGCTGGAAAAGGAGAAGGCTTACTCATCAGTGGCGAAGTACTTCCTACGCTTCAGCAGGCGACAAGGGTAATCATCGCCCAGGGCCTCCCTTCTCTTCCGGAGGGCCTCAAAGTCCATGCGGAAGCGGCCCAAGAGTTGAGCGCAGGGATCAACCTGCAACGAGAACGAAGCGTCAAGGCGATCCGCGTCAGGGGCGCCTGCCTGATGCGCACTACCTGTCGCCTCGCCAAGAGAAGCGGCTGGAGCCTCAGGGGCCTCAGCCGCAAGCGCTGAGGGCAGCTGCTTGCCGCCCTCAGCCTCAGCGGCACGGGCCCCAAGAGCTGCTCCCTCATGAGCGTCTCCCGGCGCCGTCACCCCGCCGGGAGCCCCCTCGGCCTCTGGCACCTCATGCCTCCCTGCTCCGCCACTTGAGGAAGAGTCGCCTTGGCCGACTGGAAGGGCAGTCACCGTCACTGGGTTCTCGCGAGGCCCCTGGAGGCCGGCGGGGCGCGGCCCCTACTCATCAAAGATAGGCATCTGATTCACAAAATCGCCCCTGTTCTGGCAGCGGTACAGCAAGGCCCCTCCTTGTTGGATGCTACCAGGGTTGGGGTCCCCGGTCAGGATCAAGAGCACTGTCCTCAGCACTTCAGGCATCAGGTCCTCTTCCTGGAGCCTCATACGATCATCATGCCCGCTGAAGGCCCACATCCGGCGGGGGTGGCGTTGGAAAGGAGCAATGCGGTGTAGCAGGAACTCCTTCACCACCTTGGGCGCTGTCACGCCAAGCGACCTCAAGAACGCGAAGCGGTGCCAGATGAAGACGAGCCGGGAGCTCTCGAGCGTCTCCTGGCCCCAGCCCGAATTGGGGACAGCAGGCGAAGTTGGCTCCGATAGCAGGGGGCTGGGCACCCCTACATCCACATACAGCCACCGCTCGCGAAACCCAGCCGCGGGCGGAGGGAGCCTGAAGTCAATCCCTGAGGCCGCTGTCTCAGACGCGGCAGCGAAGCTCACGCACGCCGAGCATTGGGTAGGGTCGACAAGGCGCAAAGAGAAGAAGTGGCGCAGCAAGGCAACCGAAGGAAGGATGCCCACCATTGCCTCGCAAACAAAGGCGAAGACCGAAAGAAGGGTGATGGATTCAGGACCCAGATGCATCATGTGGATCTGATAGTGGGAAAGCACGGCATTGAAGAAATCAGAAAAGGGGGGAACCAGACCCGCCCACAGGGCGTCGGCAAAATACTGGACCTCGGTGACTATCCTATCGATGGAGAAGTGAGACGCGAGCCAGGCCGTCATCCTCCCACATTCGTTGAAGATAGTGGCCAGAGCCGAGCTGACCTTGCCCAAGCCCTCTCGGTTGATTATGATCGACCGGTTGACGGCGGGGGCCGCCAACGGCGGCGAGCGAGGCGGAGGCATGGGTTTCTTCCCTCTTCCCTTCTTCGTCGGAGCCATGGCGATGGGAAGGGGGGGAAGGTTCGAGATTGGGTTGAAAACAGAAGCTGGAGTTCGAGAGGAGGAAGGATAGAAGGCGCTCGAGCAACAGAAAGGGGAGCGGCTGTGTACGACTACGAGTCTGCCTAGCATGGCGCAAAATAAGGGGGCGTGGGGAAACAGTGTCGCCCACGCCCAATCAACCGCCACGCGGCGCCCAAGGCCGCAGGCTGTTAGGGCCTGCGGCGCTTCGCCCTTGCCCTTTCGCCTCCTTGCACGGACAAGTCCGGGCGCGCCTTGGGCCCGGGGGCTACTGTCGGTGTTCTGGGAACGGGGGTCCCCAGACTTGCCTGCCTGCGGCGTGGCTCAAAGGGGGGGCCCAGCACGGCCCATCTTCATCGACACAGACCCAAGACCTTCGCGAGGGGCCAAGCCTCGCGGGGCAGACGACACGGAGCTTCCTCAGGCACGGCCTCGTCAGGCTGGCTCGTGAGGAGGCGGAGAGATCAAGGCGGGGTACCTCACGAGGTGCCCGTGATGCAAGCCATGACGATCAAGGGCGCCAGGCGGGCGCCAGCCCGCGCAGTGTCCTCCTTTCCTCTTTGGTGCAAAGGGAGCAAGCGCAGGCGAGAGCATCAAGCAAAGGCACCCGTTTCGGTGCAACGAGACCAAGACCAGCCCAACGGCAGGGAGGAAGTCATTGTGGAGCCCAAGCCAACGTCACCACCAGAGCCTTTGGCAGACGAGGACCAACTTTAGTCAGGATAAGTGTACCATATGTTCCCCTTCAAAATGGCCAATTGTTGGCGCCCTTCCCGCTCAATATTTGGGAAGAGGCCCAGGGCCTTTTCCTATAAATAGGACTAGACACCCCCAGGGTAGAGGGGATCAAAGATCGGCCAACCCAGAAACAAGCTGGGATCAGATCGAGTAGCATCACAAAGAGAGAGAGAGAGAGAAGGGTGACTAAACTCCTCCTAGTAGTTCATCCCCCAAGCCAAGAACAGACCCTCGCGAGGCTGTTCTTCCTTGTATTGCTCATCATCATTAGCCCAAGAGGCAATCCACCACACCACAAACTAGAGTAGGGTATTACACCACAATGGTGGCCCGAACTAGTATAAACCCTGTGTCTCTTGTGCTGTTCTTTCCATAGCTAGATCTTAGCGTGGCGGTGGAGTGCAGGTAGGTAGAAGGCGAAATCTCCGCGCGCACCCCAGTGTTCGAACCTCAAGGGTCTGCCGAAACCCAAAATCCGACAATCAGTCTGCTGGGGCAGATATGACACCAAACACCGAAGAACGAGCAAGAAAAGAAAATTGGAGAAATGCAAAGGCTGAGCTGTAGTGGATCTGAACCGATGCCATCTACACTCACCAGATAAATTGTCAGCAGCAAATAAGGCTATGTGCATGTTATGCAACAAACAAGTGCAGCAACCAAATGCAAAAAACAAGCCAAACTCTATACTACTGATTTCTACCGCTCACGCTGACTAGGGCGTCCTACAGCTAGACCTGCTCTGATACCAAGCGCTGTGGCCCCCGGCTCGGAGAAACCGGAACACCCTGTATTCCAGCCCTGAGATCAAGGAGAAGTCTCTGGAATACGACACTGCTTGACATAGAACAAATTAGCTCTTATTACAAGAATAAAATACAAGGGTCTGATGTTATAAAGAAGCACATCAGCATGGCGACACTATGCCTGCGATACTACACTTGCTCTATGTTAGTAGCGAAACAACTCATAGCAGTGGAACAACGACGAAGGTGGTGAAATCCACTCCGCAGGGACTCTGGATGGGACACGATCTAGCGCGCACGCACGACAACCTCGACAAGCAAGCAAGCAATCATGGCATCACCTGCAATCTGGCATGACACGCCAGGTCAGTACATTGAATGCACTTGCAAGCTCACAACAACCATAAACATCAAGGCAAGACAATAACATAGCATTAACATGTTAATTAATTAACAACTACCATGATGAAACAACTACTAAGCATGGTATGAAACTAATACGATATTGATAAATCACCATCTCAAATCTCCATAACCATATCTCTCTTGGCTAACTGGCCAATCAATATACCATCTCGATCACCTCGTGATCAAAACCAAACGGTGATCTTTCCGGCGATCACAACCATGACCCACACTTGGTCTCAAACGGTGATCTTTCCGGCGATCACTACCATGACCAACACTTGGTCTCCAACATCATCATCAACATCCTGCCAATCTGTACTGCTCAACATATCAACATATAAATCACCTATAAGTCATTCCGTCATGTGAGTGTTGATCGAACGGTGTGACCTAGTACGAACCCATGCCCATGACTGAGGACGCGGCTATCGATAGATTTAAATACACACTCTACAGAGGTAGTGCACTGTACCCACACCACGGAACCCATGGCCTCGCACTCCCATTCGGGTGGACCAACGGCGTTCCGACAAAACCGATCTACTGCCATGACAATCTCCCGGCCACTCCGACTCACTCCCCACTTGGCTAGTCCTGGGTGGCCCCGTGTCTACCAAAGACACCAACGGCCACCGTCATGGCCAAAACAATAAAATCGTCCCAAACGGGGACATGTGCACATAACAACAACAACAACAGGCACACAAGGCTTATGTCCGCCCACCTGATCAGGGTAGCGCGCGCCCATAAGCTTCCCTCGTTGGAGGCACCGGCGAGAGACACGACAATAGCATCGCATTAGGGCCTTCCCATAAAGGCAAATGTGGTTGCACTGGAGAAAGCCCGGTTCGGTGGCACCTGACCAACTTAATGATGGAATTTATCCCCAAAAATATAACTGTAATGACTGATACTCCGATATCATCTATCAACCTATAATCCAAGTTATAGCATACCCAACAAATAATCCAAGCATCATAACATCATACCAAGATACTCCGAGGATATTGTAACACTACTATTAGGATGAATCCAAGAACGATAAGCCTACTACTCAAATATCAAGAACTAACTATCCAACTATGGTCCACATGCAAGCATCATCTCCAACATCATACTCCAAAACATAATATCATCTAACATCATGATGGAAATAACACTAGCCACTAATAATCCAAAGGCAACACGATATCCAAAGTAATACTCCAAAATAATACTAGATACCATCATGAAAATAATCATAATAGCCACTAAGAATCCAAAGGCACATGTCATCCACATAATCATCAAAACATAAGTCCTAGAACTCCAGGCAATATCATGGCAACATCTAGATCAAAACCATACTCCGAGAAATGCCATGAACAAATCATACATAGCTAATGCAATATTTTAAACAAGTTCAAATAAATAAACCATGTCACTGCATTGCAATCATGCAAATGGAGGGTGTGGCTTGCCTGGGGTGGAAGAAATCACCGGGAAGAAGTGCGAGAAGCTTGCGAAAAGAATCACCGAAAAATGTTCTCTCTCAGAGGGGGCTGAATAAGGGCAGGGGAAAAATGGTCATTTTCAGAATGTCAAAACATGTTGAAAGTGTGACCAACAAAACAGGCTCAATGAGATGAAGAAGTGGGCTTTGGATTCCCTCATTTGGAGTTGGGAGTAAAAAGATATGAAGTGTTTTCTGCCAGGGACCTTTCTGCAATAAAATCATCACAAACAGGCCCCTGAGTGAGAAAACAGAAAGCGCCTAAGGAGAGAATACGTTTTCAAACTAGGAAAACACACTTATGGCTGGAGCAGAAGAGGAATGCGCTTTCTGAAGGCGAAAACGTACTTCTCGGAAGTACGCTTCCACCAATCCAGCATGGTAGTGGGGCCCGTGGCGCTGTGCAGCTGACGAGTGGGGGCCGCCTTATCCATCTCTTTCTCTCTATCTTCTTGCCTGGCTTCTTCCTCGCGCCCGACAGAGAACAGAGGAGAGGCGGGGCTGGCTCGGCCGGCGTCTGGCCAGACCGGCTCCAGCCATCTCCAGCCGTGGGGATGATGTCGGCGAGCGAGGCTTAGCCCACCACGTCCATCCAGAGGGAAATCGGGCGCCGGGGAGGGACAAAACAGCGGCGTCGCTCAGCAACAGCAAGCAGGGGAGGCGGCGGCCGATCTTGGGGACGACGGCCACAGCTACTCCGGCGACTAGTCGAGGGGAGGGGGAGGCTTGGTGGGTAGAGGGGAGGCCTCTGGTGGTGGTGGACGGAAGAGAGGGGCTTGGCTTCGGGCTAATTTGATCGACGCGCTCCGGTGACCGTGGCGGCCAATAGAGACAGGGAGGAGCTCCGGGGCTCGGGCGACGGGCTAGAGGAGTGAGGAAAGTGCGATGGTGAGGTCGAGAGGCCTCGGGGTGGGCTTATATAGGCGAGGGGAGGGGTGTGCCGCGCTGTCATCGCCGCAGACGCGTGGCCGGCACCGCGGACACATGTGCGTGCGCATGAGCTCGGAGGCAGGCGACGAGTGACGCACGGTGGAGAGCTCACGGGGAGGAGGAGGCCAAAGGAGGCGCAAGGAGGAAGAGACGAGGAGGAAGACGACGGTCGGCGCACTGTGCTCCCGTGGGCGTTCGGCAGCGAGCGTGGGTGAGCGTCGGTGAGGAAACGGACGGAGGGGGAGAGGGGTCCAGGGGAACGGCGACGACGAGAGGAAGACAATGGACACGGTCACGCGCGCTAAGGCGACGAGGGGAGGAGGGGCCGAAGCAGAAACGACCACTGGATGCGGCCACTGCACACAGAGCGCGTGCACTGTGATGCCATTAATGCGGTCACTGCACACAGAGCGCGTGCACTGTGATGCCATTAATGCGGTCACCGCGTGCACTGGCATGTAGCAGGAGGGATGGGCTGGAAATTGTTGCCTACGGGTAAGTTCTTCTAGGGTAGGCCTCCACTACGGTGGTAGTTCGGTGAAAACTTCTATGGTTAAATGGTAATCACCCTCTGAAGTTTACGGTAGTAAACTTGGGTGAGCACTGGTGATCAACAGGAAGATGATTGGGAGTAATGGAGTTGTCTGTGAGGTTTAGGTAAACAAGGACTTTCACCCTGGTAACTTTGAGAAGATTAGGACCAAGATGCACCATAGTTGCTTCACAAGTGCATATTTAGTCCAGAATCAAGATCAGGAAGGTGCACTCACATGGAGTGTCAAATTGAGCTCACATTTGGCAAGACTTGGTGATTTGGTCATAGTAAGAAGCTGTAAAAATCTCATACCAATTGGATACACCAAAATGGTACTTCCTTCACAGCTATCTTCAGTGACCAGAGTCTTGCAATAATTCTATAGAAATATTGGCTTTAATAATTGATCCCAAAATTGGTGGAGAGAAGTTATTTGGGTAGGATAACCATCTGGTAATTTATCAGGATTTTTAAGCAATATAAATTATACTTGCTTCACAACCTAAAAATATTAACGGAATCAAAGATTTGGTCCTGTGCTCACATAGATGATTGGATGGGGCTAAATTTTGGAGGAGAAGCATAATATGAACACATGGAGGAGTGTGCAAAATTTCAACTCATTTGGAGAACCCTAGCTAGAACTTCCTTCACAAAGGCTTCCCTCAGACAGGAACTTTGAAAAATCACTGAGGAAGTTTGGCTAGGCAAATAAAGTTGAATTTTGGCATGTGTCAATGATTTAGACATACGATAATGCCCAAAAGATTTGGGAGCAATCAGGAAAGGATAGGTGACACTTCTATCACAAAGTGCCCCTCTTGACAGAAATGAAGAATAATTATTGGGGAATTATTCTTGGGCTAGGACAGGAAAGTTTGGGCATATTAAGCAACATATGACCCAAAGAAATTATGAGAATTTTTTGGGAATTTTTTGATGGACAGAAATATGGGTTGCTTCACAACCTAGGGCGGACATGGCTATTCCTTTATTAGGAAAAAGAATATTCCTGACAAAAAGAAATTAGGGTTTGGTCAAGCAGTGGAGTGACATGATCTTGGCAAAGTTTTTAGGATGATGAGCTACTTGGGAGAGGAAATGAAGATGATTTCCCACATGACAAGGCCACAGAACCACTCCAAATAAAATAAAGCAAAAACCAATAAATCAAAAAGAAAAAGAAAAGGGCCAAAAACCAGGCTATTACAATACCTTGGTTCTCAAAACTGAGGGAAATACTTATGCTACTTTGCTGCATCACCCTTTTCTCTTCAAGGGAAAACCAACGCATGCTCAAGGGTTAGCACTCGTCAGCTCGAACGCCCACTACCGCTCCAAACGATCCCTCTCGAACCGACCGGACTGCTTGTAGATCTCCTGATTCCTCGCCTCTGCGTCGGCGTGTGCTGCGACCACGACTGCGGTAAGGCTCTTTGCATGCTCGACGAGGCGCTCCTCCTCCTCCCGCAGGAACTCGATGTAGCGCGCAAGGTCGCTGATGCACGTGCGGGCCTCCACCTTCCTCCTCCGAGCGGTGGTGGCGGAGCGGGTGATGATCCCGGCGCTCGACGGTGGGCTGGCGGCTGACGATGGGGTGGCGGCCATGATGGCCACCTCCCGCCTTCGTGTCGCGGTGGCAGAGAGGGTGATGGTTGGTAGTGGGGTGGCGGCCACGACGGCCACCTCCGGCCTTTGGGCCATGGTGGCGGAGCGGGTGATGGCTGCTAGTAGGGTGGCGGCCACGACGGCCACCTCCCGCCTTTGGGTGGCGGCGGCGAAGCGGGCGATTGCCCTGGCTTTCGACAGTTGTGTGGCGGCAACAGCGGCCGGCAATAGCTGCCGACGGGCACCAGTGGCGGAGCGTGTGGTGGGTGTTCGACGCACACCCAACAGGGACGCCACGTGCACTACATGACGCCGGGGACTGAGCCGCCGCCGCGGTGTAGCCTCCCAGCTGGATCTGTCCTTTGAGGACGGCGGAGTGGCTGAGCGAAGACGACGGGCCGGTGCCATTGGCGATTGTGGGAGAAGCAGACGAGATAAGCTACAGGGAGGGAGGGGAACATGCAACGCAGGACTCGTTGGCCGTGAGGGTTTATATAGCAGGCCGGTAAGTATTGGGATTTTGGGGGATTTCACTAAGTTGGGCGAGAAGCTTACACGGGAACCTATGAGGTTGTGCGGGAACGGGCTCACCGATGATTCATTGGCGCCACCATTTGGCCAAAAGAACGCCCTTGCGCGCTGCGCAAGCTTGCGCTGTAAGCCGTCTGCGGCAGCGAGGTGACAAGACATGAGAGAGGATAAGGAAAGGACACGTACACATATGGTTAATACAAAAAAACGTTTACGATTTAATTACCTACTATACCCCCATCCTGGTTTATAAGTAGGATTTAACTAATAAAATACGAATGCATGTCGCCAAAGATTATCTCGTTGGATTCGTATTTGAACATGGTTTCCGACTATACAATTTTTGTAACATGCATTAACACTTTTTTGGTTAAATTTAAGGTTATATACCGGCAAGCGTTTGCCCACAACACACAAGGCTTATTTCATCTCAAACTGCTCGGATGGATCAACTGTATGCCACGTATCACACATGCAATTCTAATTTGATTCGTGCTTAATGTCTCCGACATCGCTCGCGCAGTTCATCTTATTTGCCATGTATCACTATGCCGGCCTCTGCTCGCGTCCCTCGGCAAGCTCTGCTCGCCATTAGGCGCCGCAGCACGTTGTGCTCGCCGTTAGATGTTGCGGCGCGCTCTGCTCGCGTCCGTCGGCGCGCTCGGCTTGTGGACAGCTTTTCCTTGCGTGTTCAACTGCTATATGCACACACACACACACACACACACACACACACACATATATATATATATGGTTTCTCGCCGTTGGGGCGACCGCGGAGCGCTCTACTCGCGTCTCTCCACATGTGCTCTGCCAGCGGTTGGGTGTGCGCATGATCACGTCGGGGGCCCCATATGCATGCGGTTGCGTCGCGCGCGTTGCCACACGATGCAGTTACGTGCGGCAAGATGGAGTTATGCGCTGCAAATTAGAACTGCCATCAGGGCCTGCCGATATTCCTAGCCCTCCAGCTTCCCTTTTAATTCGTGTGGCCATTATAACCTTAGTCTCTTCAACCTTTCGATCGCGCCCCACAACACAACAAGCACACCCACGATGACACATAGAGAGGGGGTGTCTAGCACGCTCTAATGGAGTTCGGCGAGCATAGAGTGGGGAGACCCACGCGAGGGAGATGGATCTCTCGGTGATGTACACCATCGACCCAGCCGTGGTGAACGACTAGATCAACAGCGTTGAGCAGTTACTTGCTCGAGACAAGTACAAGGTGGTCGGCATCGACCTCAAATACAACGCCGGTCATCCCGGTATAGATCAGAAGCTTGCCGTCGCCCAATTGTGCGTGCGCCATCATGTCCTCATCTATCACTATTGCATGGCCACAGAGCCTTGTGACCGTTTCAACAGGTTTGTCAATAGCACCGACTACAAGTTCGCCACGGTGGAAACCATCGACGATGTAAAAGCGCTCAGGGTTACGGGCTTGGCCTGCAAGAACCTTGTCGAAATCTGTGAGCACTATAGGGTCTGGGGTAGTGCGAAGAAGGACTCCCTGGTTGAACTCGCATCGGCCATCATCGACCCCTACTACAAAAATATGAAGGAGGATGCCCAGAGAACAAGTCCCATATCCTGGCATAGGGCCTGGTTGCGGAAACTGGATGAACCTCACCTCAGGTTCGCAGCCAAGAGCGTGTACACATGCTATGAGATGCACCGGCGGATTGTTGACATGAGAAAGTGCCTCGTTACCCAAATCGACGAGCCCGGATTGAGCCACAAGCGGAGCAAGCGTCACAATAAGTAGATGATGATCAGATGATCGTTTATGCTAGTTAATCATACATGTAATATATAGTTTACTTTATTGGTGTGTGGAAATGTCATGTGTGTAGTAGCCACCTATGTAATTATGCATGTAATAGTTTACTTTGGTGTGTGCAAATGCCATGGTTGTAATAGCCACCTATGTAAGTGGATGTTTAATTTGGTTATGCAACCATGTCCTTATAAGTGTGTGTTTGTGTGTGTGTGTGTGTAGTGATACTATTCATCACCCAGGGTGCAGAATAAGTTATTCTTCACCTGAAGTAATCTTATGATCACTTCATATTGTTGTTCTGTATGCAATTCCATCGCACAACACACATGTCTTATTAGTAGTAACCGTCTGTGTTATTATCGGTCTTCACACACATTTCTGATTATAGACTTGTTTGCCGCGTATCACACACATCTTGTTATATTGAAACGTTTCTGTTTTCTTGTCTCAACACAAACAGTTCATTCGAGTGAACTGCATGCTGTATATCGCACACACCTTGATCTGGCTGACCGTTTCTTTTGTGTTGCCTAATCACAAACAGTTCATCCGAGTGAACCGTATGTTGTATATCGCACACACCTTTATCTGGCTGCCCGTTTCTTTTGTTCCTCCTCATCGCAAATAGTTCATTGAACTGAACCGTATGCCCTGCATCACAGACGCAACTAAAATTTGAACCGTGTTTGATGCATCCTCCATCGCAAACGTTTTGCACCTTTTTGACGGATTTTTTACATCCCCGTTTGCGATTAATGCATCGCACGCAGTTTCATGAAAGGGTCTCTGATCATAGTGTCGCGTTAGCAACATCCTGCAGTAGTGGTTCAAGTAGGAGATTACAGCAATTGCGAGAGAGTGCTCCACTGAATAGAGAGGGAGAAAGATGTTGACGAAGCCGCTAAAGTTGACGGACAAGATGGCGGCGGCGATGGTTTCCCCGATGGTGCTTCGACACCACCGAAAGAGAGAGGGAGATATTCCCCCCTCATTTTTATCCTTCCTAAGCCTCTCCCTAGATGGGGAGAGGTGTCCCCATCGGGTACTTGGCCTCCATGGATCCCGGAAGGCGAGAGCCCCTCTGAGAGTGGATCTCTGTTTGTTTCTCTGTTATCCTCTTTGTTTCAGTTCTATTTCTGACTCCGAGCACCATTTCTTAAATATCGAGAGATCCGAAACTCTGTTTGAGCTGAAATTTTAACACATTTCCCCCCATTTAGCTTTGTTGCGGCAAAAGAAGGGCCTCAACTGACCTAGGGAGCTCCCACGCATGTATCCCACACAATTGGAGCCCTGGCCATGCCAGGTGGCCGCATGGTACCCTTTTGGCTCCCCGGTCTCCATCTTCTCGCTACGGGAGTCTTTTATTCCATCAAAAAATCACAAAAAATTTCATGTCATTGTAGATCTGTGAATTTTTCACCTAAAAACCCAAAACAATAGAAAGCAAGAATTGTCCTTTGCACTGGATTAATAAGTAGGTCCAATAATGTTGTCATAAGTATTTAAAAGTGGTATGATAATAGCATGAAACAATAAAAAAATATAAATACATTTGAGACATATCACGTGGCTGAAGTTCTCTGCTCTCGAAGTGCATAGGCTAGACATGACTAATTTGAGAGAGTTCTCTGCCTCCCCTAAGTTGCCTACATGCTTTTTTGCCAAAGTTTAAGCTGTAACTTCAGGTAGCACGGGATGCCGTTCCCACATAATTTTGTATGTGGGCACTGTCTTCGAGAATTATCGATGACCTTGAGCTAGACAAGGACCAGATAGTGTTCCAAGAATGACGAAGGTAGGTGCACCGCCTTAGCCGACGGGAATAAATCACACCATGCCTCATCCGCTACAGCCCGATCGAGCCTTACTTGGATGTTTCGATCTCCCGAGTAGTCATTATTTACATATATGGAAATCCAGAGAACCCTAGGTCTTCCAGTTCACACAGCTCCAAACAATCCCGAAACTTCATCATCTTATTCTCTGATCTCATGCACAGCGAGAGGTGTTCACGTTGCCACATAGCCTCATTAAAATCTCCATAAATAGACTATCGGTCTTGTGAAATATTCTGCGGCTTAGAGAGATGATCCCACATCAAGTGACAATGTTCCACCTGAGGTTCACCATATACTAAGGTACAACTCTAGCTAACATCAGTATCATTGTCCATCACATGTTCAATGTAGAGTGCACAATAGTCCAGTAAAAGCACTGTTAAAGATTCATCCTAGAAAAGGGCCGAAACCCACTTCTTACATTACTACCAACACCACTGAAACCCTTTAAGCCAAGTCTATTTTTAAGCCTCTCCATCTTTTCTTTAGTTTGCCTTGTCTCATAGAGAAAGACAAACCTGGGGATGTTGGTTTTGCGAGGGTCAACACCTCTCGAACAGTCCGGCGCCCCTTCGAAAGTTCCAACAGAGTAGACTCATTGGGTTGTGCAGCTCCCATCTCGGGAGTCCACCAATATGTTGTCATCATATACACTCTTGTCCGTCTTGGCACACTTACTGTTAGAACTACTTGACTTCTCCTCATCCTAGGAAAGGTCACCTCCTTTTCCATCCCACTAAAATATCACCCGCCCTGTGTTGGAAATATGCCCTAGAGCAATAATATTGTATTATTTTATTTCCTTGTTCATAATCAAGAGTTTATATTCTATGCTATAGCTACTATGATCCTAGAATATGTGATTAAGTGGAAAACTCATATGCATGTGTGGAATGATAGATGGTAAACTATGATTACTAGTATCACCTCTAAGACTAGCTCAAGTGTTGCTCGTGATCATGTTTTTCGGATCATAAGATATCGTTAAGTGTAACGATAGTACTAAAACAACTTTGAGAATATGACGTTGGAAGAACGATCATATTGAATCGGCCCAAACTTGTTTGTTATACTTTGAGATAGAATCATCACATGTCAATTGTTGTAGCATGGAGAGCTAACATGTGATTTAGTTCCTTAGACCTTGAGAGTATCGTAGTCACTTTTTACCGTATGATGGGCTTTAGGGTTGCTCAAACGTCATCTGTAACACGATGATCATAACGACAACTTACAGGTTCATCAGAAAGTTTGACAAGGGACAGGATAGATCAAGAGTGGGATTTGATCCCCCGACGACGGAGATATGCTCTTAGGGCCCTCTAGGTGTGATGGCATCCATCATCGTCTGGCCAGACACAGGTGACTATGTCACAAGGATGCCGGAACATGTCAACGAGAAAGAAGAACAAAACCGGTAATGAGAAGACCGGTATAGTGAGCATGTGTATGACTTAAGAGGATATAGATACATCTCACCCCGGGTTTTGTAAAGTATCGCGAAGCAAAGGGAATAGCACATGATAACCAAAGGTTCACTCGAATGCCATTCCTGCACTCATAGGGGTCGATATGGACGTCCACGGTTCCACTATCGGTCACTAAACAAAAGGGGTGTTGTTCATGTCTATGTTTTACCGAACCTGCAGGGTCATGATCTTAAGGTAACCCTGATATGCTAAGTGTTATTAGGACAAGAGTAATGAGGAAATATTTGTGAAATAGTTTCAAGAGGAACCAGAAGCGTTTTGGGGTCACCGGAAGGGTTTTAGGGTTTATCGGGCAATGTCGGGTATTACCGATAAATAATATATAGGTGAAAAATGTTTTTTGAGATGTTAAATGGATAATAAAAGGTTCCAATAATAGTTAGGAGGCTTTTATATTAAATTTAATACCAACGTGCCTTAAAAGGCCAAGTGGTGGAAAGCATATTTGGCCACTTGGGCCCAATAGGTGGAGGCGTCCCCTTCCTCCTTGTAGAAGGAAGGGGGAGACCGAATTGGAGGGAGTCCCCCCTCCTTGGCCGACAAAAGGGTGAGGTTTTCCTTCCCCTTGTGGTGCCCCCTTCCCCTCCCTTCAACCTATATATACTAGAGGTTTTGGCCCTCTGGAAACACAAGTTTTGGAGCCTCCTCTAGTTCTCTAGTCTAGTTCTACTTGTTCCAATTAGAGCTAGATCTAGTTCCTATAATCCTCATAATTAGAAGCCCAGTGTGGTTCTAATCTCCTCCCTCTAATTATCCAACAATGATTAGCTCTGGACGGCGAAGCGCTGCCGGATCGTGAAGACAGTATGACTTCGGTCTTCCGTTCGAGGGACTATTCATGGGCGGTTTGCGGGATCGTTCATCTACAGTTCGAGGGAACCCGAGTACGATCTACATCGACTCGTCTTCTTCCGTTGCAACTCGGATTCGGTAATGATCTGATCCAAACCGTTTATCACATCTTCATAGTGTTCCTGGGTGATCGTATGGTGACTTTTTTGTTTTCTACTATGTTTCCCAACACCCAGGATCCAGGTTCAAGCACTTTTCGAAGTTCATGTGCACCTCCATTATACCATTTGCATTCTTCTTTAGGTTGGACGTCGTATCACATAACACGGGTTCCAACATTGCCTTTTTAGCATTCTTGTTCTTGGTCACTATAGCATCTCCTCTCCCGTTATCTTGTTTGCCACTGCTCACTGCAGTAGTAGAGTTATCAGGTCTTACCCAGTTCAGCGGATCAACGTACAACCAGTCTCCGTCCTTCCATTCTTTTTCATCATGAATTGTGGTCCTACATTCCTTGTGCTCATGACCAACAAGGCCACACTTCTTACAGAAGTGAGCAAGCTTCTCGTAATGAACCAAGAAGACCCGCCTCTCTTTCCTTTTAATAATGCCCACGTACTTTGTCAACGGTTGACGAACAATCATGGCGCACATGAACACGCATATAATCTGACCTGGAGTTACCATTGAGATGCATCTCAAGTATCTTGCCACAGTTCTTTAAGAGTTTCTCAATGAGATCCTTCTTGCAATAACCATCCGACAATCGGTTAATTTGCAGACGGATTGGTAGATGGCCAATGCTCACCTCTTTCGTTGGACTAAATGCATCATATGGGCTTAGCAGTACTACCCAATTCCTAAACAACCAGGGACCAGACTTCATGATCCCCTTCCAGTCGCCTAGCCACGCCGCATGGACAACGAAGAGATTGGGGCCAACTGGATGGAAGCGTATCTCCTGGGTTGGGTTCCACACAACCATCATCTCGGTGTAAAAAAGTAGCTTGGTTGAAGGATTTTTTATGTGAACCCTAGAAAGGCTAGCCAACACACACTCTCCTTCACGGCTAGTTTGTCCCCATCAATAATGATATCATGAAAGGCTTCTTCGTTTAGATCATGTTGATTAAAAATTTCACCGAGGTTGGCCTTCGCGGTGCTGCTACCGCTGCCACTTGTTGCATACAACGCTTCTGGGGGGATGCCATCTTCACAAAGTCCAGGTGGCAAGCAGGAGCTCGCGCCAGGGAGCACACGTCGCGGGGCCGTGAACATATAGTCACCAAAGGGACGGGAAACCGGGGAACTCAATGGCGGCGGGAGTTGCTAGAGAGGAAAGACCACCATCCTACTAGGAGCCACTACGTAGGGGTGTTTATAAGTCTTGTTGCCCCATTCTATCAACAAACACCTACTGGTCGGGGGAAATAAGGCCACCATGGCAGATGGTTCCATTGGGCATGTTGTTTGTCACACCATGATATAAAGCACGAGATCATTAATAAAGCCCGACCATTAGCGCACATTTATAAATAATTATCTAGATTAGGGGCGGCGTCGCTACTCCCTATATGACGCTTGTGTCAAGATGTTAGCCTTCCGTATATAGGGTCGCAGATGGACCTTCAGCAAAGTACTGTTGCAAATCACTTTACTATAGAAGAGATCGCATTGTGGCTAGTAGACTGTAGCGATTCAATTTTTTCTTTTTTTTGTTCAATCGGTTTTTGTATTAGCATTGAGAACATATTTTTAAATTTTTAAATATTTTAGAAAACTAGAAAAAAAATTGAAATTTCTAAAATAAATCAAAATCCCAAACATTTTCTGAAAATTACAAAATCCCAAAAGTTTTGGAAAACGCAAAAAATTTCCTATTTCCCAGTTTCTAAAATTCTGAAACAGAATTTGGAATCTCCAAACTTGTTAATATTTCCGAGGAAATTTCGAAAATCCCAATTTTTTAAAAAAAACTCAAACATTTTTTCTACAATATTTGAATTTTCCTAGAAAATTTTGATAACCCCAAACACTTTCGAAAACATGAACATTTTTTAACAGAATTTGAAAATTCCAATCATTTTTGAAGTTTTTAACATTTTTAAAAAGTTAACTTGACAAAGAAAAGAAAACAAAAAAAATTGAAAAAGAATACGAAATGGAAGATTACAGAATGTTTCCAAGACAAGTAGTCAGTTTTTTAGAAACAGTAGAAAACGAAGCAACCAAACCGAAATAACGCTCTACTATGTTGGCTAAAATAGGCTAAACTATTCCGTGCTGCACTCGCTTGTATTAGGTTGGAAAAACATCTTACCTCATGGGACGGAGGTAGTATATGCGACAGGCCGCCAGAGCTATATGTCACTCGTACTTGATTCCTAATAGGAACTGCCTACAGGCTACAATAGCAGGCCGGTCCATTTCTATACGCGTGTATGTTCGCTCGGCTCATAGGTCTGATTTGATATGTGTCTTTCTTTTTCTTTATCTGTTGTTTTTTCTTTTATTTAATTTTTGAGTAGTTTTTTCGGTTTTCCTTTTTTTCTTTATTTTGCTTTCGTTTTCTAGTTTCTTGGAGTTTTCTTTCTTTTGTTCTACTTTTTCTTATTTTATTTCTTCATTTTCTTTGAGGTTTTTTGCTTTTCTACTTTTCCTTTCTCGTTTTTATAGTTTTTATTGTCTGTTTTATTTTTATTTTTTCTACACATGTCCACATTTTTCATATGTATTTTCATTTTTTTGTATACATAATTAACATTTTTGTACATATTTTAACATTTTATAAATAGATGATAAACATTTTTAATATATGTTTTGATGTCTACTTTTATTCAAACATGTTGTACATTTTGTGTACATATAAACATTTTATTGTAAATGTTTCACATTTTTTAAATACATTTTTAACATTTTCACATAATCATGATTGAAACATTTCTTTCATATACATGTTAAACATTTTTAGATACTAATTGAAACATTTTTTAATTCTGAAAACATGTTTTCTGAACTATGCAAAAAAATTCAAAATTGTACAAGCATAATTTTTGAAAATGTTCCAAACACCTTTTTTGAAAATTTTGAACATTATTTTTAATGAAACATACATTTTTGAATTACAGGAACATTATTTTAAAAAATTAAACATTTATCTTACACATTGTTAACATTTTTTCGTGCACAAAATTAACATTTCTATTTTTTTTCCATATTGTACATTTTTCATATACATATTTTTTTACACACGTTTAACATTTTTCAACTGCAGGGAAAAACACTTTTCCATTGCAAGATTAACATTTTGAAATAATATTTACATTTTTGTGATATATATTTGTAATGTTTCTGAATATGAACAAAGTGAAAATAAAGGAAAGAAACGAAAGCAAAAATGTGAATAAAAATGGATTGAAGAAAGTAACATGATGTCAGCAGACAACCATAGCTACTGCGCCGACCCAATAGGTGTTGCCTTGCAGCCTTGTAGGCGAGCCGCTAGCGCAGCAGGGCACTATTGGACGCATAGTGCATCAAATAGGATTTGTCGGCGCTGCTATTTCTCACTTCGAGTCCTTTTTTAGGCAAACCTGCTTTATTAATCAGTCGTAACCATAACAGGGACGAAGTTAAGATTGCCAGGTAGCCCAAGCCAAACACGACGACCGCCCCCTAACGTTATAGCATGTTTTGCAAGACGATGGGCCTCAACATTCGAGGTCTCAAATTTATGACAAATATCATAGGAAATAAAACTAGCTAGCCGAAGCAATATTTCATGTAGCACTTCACTGTAAGAAGATGTGCTCCCTTGCTTGATTGCATCACCCACCACCTTGCAATCTGAGGCCACCGCAATACTCTGAATATATAGATCATCGGCCAAAGCAAGAGCCTCCCGAACCGCCATAGCTTCTTGAGTCCGGGTCCATGATGTTGGTCTCACTTTGAGTCCTAAGGTTGCGTCGCCTGCAGCTTGAGGTATTGGGCCCGACCCAACAACACGTTGTAAGACTACAACGTGTGTCTCCTCTCTCTGAGTAAACAACGAGCAATGCTTCCCTCAATAAAAAAATAGAGCAAGCAATGCACTCGGCTCAATAAGAAAAAAAAACCAACAACACCAGCAAGCAAGCACATAATTATTATTTTGATTTTTTTCTCCTTCATTTATTATTATTATTGTATTTATTTATTTATTTAAAATACAAGAAGACAAGTCACTGGCTTAGGAAAACTTCAAAATACGTTGGTGTCATGTGGCTTTTGCATGCTGTTCAATATTAAAAAGAACACAAATACAACAAAAGATCACACATTACGCATTGGAGAATCTGAAGTGACCATATTCCTTTACAAATACAATATTTCGAATGTTGAAATATATGAAAATAGACATTGGTAAGTTCACTGCACAAGGTCGTGGATTAGGTAGGAGGACAATGTCTATTGTCATTTTGGAATTACAATCTGTCCACTCTCTTGTTCTGTGATATAAAACTGAAATAACTTTGTTGTAAAGATTATTTTTGTTGAAAAAACAAGAGTACAATATTGAGTTGCAGTCACATTTCTTCATTGTTATTTGTGTCTTCTACAAGTGTTGGTCTCACATGAAAGTAGTAGTGTATTTGTTTATTTGTGTTAGGTCCCACATGTAAGTAGAAATATATCTGTTTACTTATGAAGGTTGATATTATCTTTTTTAGGGAGGAAGGTTGATATTCTCAATGCGGGTATAGATGCATTTGTTTATTGATGAGGGTTGTTGGTTTCACATGTAAACTCACCACCACCTCCAAGTACGAAAGATATGTATGTCTTTCAAAAATGGAATGTCCATTTGTGTAAAAAAATGTGCATGAATATAAAAAATGGTCATGTGTATTTAAAAAATATTCTTACATCTATACTTATCCATCAGCAAGTATTAAAAATGTTCTTTAAGTATTTAAAACTACTTATTATGCATTAAAAATGTTCATCTTTTTTTAAAAAGTTGGTCAAGTATTAAAATATATTCACCATCTATTTAAAAAATGTTCAGATATTTAAATTTTTTTTCAACACATTGGAAAAGTGTAAATAATTTACTTAGAAAAATGTTCAACATATTTCTAATAAATTTTCACCATGCAAAATAAAAATGTTCACTGTGTGTTTCAATGACATTTGACATGTATTCGGAAAATGTGCACTGTGTATTTGAAAAATATTTAACGTGTATCTAAAAAATATTCAACGTGTATTCACAATAATTGTCAACCTTAAATTTAAAAAGTAACACATGTTGGTCGGCAATTTAAAAAAAATGTTCATTGCATATTAAAAAATTCCATTGTCCATTTAAAATATCTTTATCATGTATTAAAAATTATTCATCATCTATTTTAAATACAATATGTCCATGTAACTTTTTACCAAATCACATATTTGTAAAGTACACGATAATGTTTTTTCAAAGTACATGATGAATATTTTTGAAGAAAAGATGAACATTTTTTAAGTAATCAATGAGATGTTTGAAGATGCATAACAGATAATTTAAAAGATGGTGAACAATTTTAGAAGAAAACATGAATACTTTCTTAATATACGATGAACAATACGCATGCAAACCCTTTTTGAGTACACGATGAACAATCTTTAAATATACATCGGAATTTTTTTCACAATAGGTTATGAGCCTTTCATAAATACGCAATAAACAATTTTGAAAAACATTTTGGTCATTTTTGTTATACATGATGATAAAAAGTTAAGATCGAGAACAAAAGAAAAGGAAACAAAAAATAAATAAATAATTAAAAAGAAAATAAAGAAAAAGAAAAGGGCAGAAACAAAACATCCGTACAGAAAAACATAAAAATAACAACATTAAAGCAAAAAAAGAAAAGCAATTGGAAAATGAACAATAAGAAGAAAAATATAAAGTCAAAACAAAGAAAGAACAAGAAAAAAGCCAAAAAAAAAACAAGTGCACTCGTTGTTTCACTCTAAGAACGACAAAGTCATACAAAACAATCAGCGCATTGGATCGATCCGAATCGATGTTCTCTGTAGGCAAGTGCACAATATGTCTAGCAAGATGCAAGATATAACATCCATGCTAGACTATTATCGTTGTGATTATCCTCAGCACCTTCGGCATCGGCTGCCAAACTGGCGCTCATGTCGCTCCTGGTGTGGGCTGGCCTAGCTACGCATGGTTAGTTGTTGACTTCTGAAACAGACAAGAATCTAAAAAATTATAAATTTGATTTTTTCAAATAAAATTTGAAAAAATCTCAGGAATTCGAGAATGTTCATAATTTTGAAAAAGGGTCATGAATTTGGAATTTTTGGTAAACTTGAAAAAAGTTTATGAATTTGAAAAGAAGCTCACGGAGTTTGAAAAAATCACAAATTTTGGGAAAAAGTCATGGATTTGGAGAAGTTCATATTTTATGAAAATCTACAAATTTTAAAAATTCTTAAAATTACAAAAAGGTTTGCAGATTTGAAATAAAATCATAAACTGAAAACAAATTCTCAAATTTGAAAAAAATATTCATGGAAATTTAAATAGAAAGAAAGAAGAAATGAAAAGGGAAAATAGAAAGGAAAACAAGCAAAATCAGCCAAAAAATGGACAGAAAATGAAAAAAACACATAGAAACCAATCCCTAGGAAAAACAACTAGAAACAACACTACCATACAGTACTAAGTGGGCCGGCCCGTTTGGTTGTGGGGGTGTGTGCGCCGTATGCGTAGATCTGTATTTGGCTCTTTAAGTTTTTTTGAGACAAATTTGACTCTTTAAGTGCCAAATAGGATTTGGTGTGTTATCGACACTACCCGTTGTGTATAAAGTTAGAGGAGGCGAGCCATTAGGACCCTGAAAAAGGTGTGTCTGAGGGGTAGTTGATCTGTCTCCAACGTATCTATAATTTTTTATTATTTCATTCTATTATATTATCTGTTTTGGATGTTTTATATGCATTAATATGCTATTTTATATTATTTTTAGGACTAACCTATTAAACTAGAGCCCAGTGTCCGTTCTTGTTTTTCCTTGTTTTTGATTTTCGCAGAAAAGGAATATGAAACGGAGTCCAAACGGAATAAAACATTTGCGATGATTTTTCTTGGACCAGAAGACAACCATGAGACTTGGAGATGAAGTCACAAGAGCCACGAGGCGGTCACAAGGACGGAGGGCGCCCCCCTTTGTGGGCCCCTCGTGCACTCCCTGACCTAGTTTCTGCGCATATATATTCCCGTATATCCCCAAACCAATAGGGGCATTCCACGAAAACACTTTTTCGCTGCCGCAACCTTCTGTACCCATGAGATCCCATCTAGGAGCCTTTTCCGGCATCCTACCGGAGGGGGATTCCATCACGGAGGGCTTCTACATCAACTCTATTGCCCTTCTGATGAAGCATGAGTAGTTTACCTCAGACCTACGGGTCCATAGCTAGTAGTTAGATGACTTCTTCTCTCTCTTTGATTCGCAATACCATGCGCTCCTCGATGTTCTTGGAGATCTATTCAATGTAATATTCTTTTGTGGTGTGTTTGCCGAGATCCGATGAATTGTGGATTTATGATCAACTTATCTATGAATATTATTTGAATCTTCTCTAAATTCTTTTATGCATGATTTGATATCTTTGTAATTCTCTTCGAACTATCCGTTTGGTTTGGCCAACTAGATTAATTTTTCTTGCAATGGGAGAAGTGCTTAGCTTTGGGTTCAATCTTGCGGTGTCCTTTCCCTGTGATAGTAGGGGCAGCAAGGCACGTATTGTATTGTTGCCATCGAGGATAAAAAGATGGAGTTTTCATCATATTGCTTGATTTCATTCCTCTACATCATGTCATCTTACTTAATGCGTTACTTCGTTCTTTATGAACTTAATACTCTAGATGCATGCTGGATAGCGGTCGATGTGTGGAGTAATAGTAGTAGATGCAGAATTGTTTCGGTCTACTTGACATGAACATGATGCCTATATTCATGATCATTGCCTTATATGTCGTCATAACTTTGCGCTTTTCTATCAATTGCTCGGCAGTAATTTGTTAACCCATCGTATTATTTGCTATCTTGAGAGAAGCCTCTAGTGAAACCTATGGCCCCCGGGTCTATTTTCCATCATATAAGTTTCCGATCTATAATTTTAGTTTCCGATTTACTCTTTTTGCAATATTTTACTTTCCAATCTATAAACCAAAAATATTTACTTTACCGTTTATCTATCTCTATCAAATCTCACTTTTGCAAGTAACCGTGAAGGGATTGAAAAGCCCTTTATCGCGTTTGGTGCAAGTTGTTTGTTTGCTTGTGCAGGTATTCGGTGACTTGTGCATTGTCTCCTACTGGATTGGTACATTGGTTCTCAAACCGAGGGAAATACTTATTGCTACTTTGCCGCATCACCCTTTTCTCTTCAAGGGAAAAAGAACCAACACAAGCTCAAGAAGTAACAGTAGTCATCATAAACATATGTAGTAGATGGTGCTAACGTTTGTGGCAATGTGGTTTGGAAAAAACTTGGTGGATGCATGTGCAAAAGAGAGTAACCTTTTAATAACCATTGTAGTCCTTAACATTGCAAGGTATTTACCAGTACTGTAGTACTAGATGTCGAACAAAGAGTAGCACATTTAGAGGAGTAGCACATTTAGAGGTGTGCCTTTACTTTTCTTCTAGAATGTATGATGTCTGGTTGCATCGTAGGACATACCCATGCTTTTTCTTTCTTTATTTGGGATAAACCATGAGATTTTCGTGTGAACCTAAGTACTTCCATACACAAAAGGAAAGTTTTGAACATGGGGCCTCCAAGTATTTCATTGCCAGCGATTTTGCTCGGCATGTTGCTTAATGGAATGAAACGTTCCAAGCTAAAAAAATGCTCATTTACAAAAGATCTCAAGAATTGAAATTCTCCAAAAACATTTTAAAATTATAATTCAAATATGCATTGAAAATGTACTACGTGTTTTCATTTTAGATACTATATCTTTACCATCTCACAAATACTCTCAATTTTCATGAACTAAACTTAACTTAAATGGTTAGGTTTCTTATGATGGAATCAATTCACCCGGGTTCAAGTCCAAGACATGACACGGGTGCTCACATGTTTTCTGGATTTATTTCAGGCTCTTCCATGCTATTCATTCGGCCGGTGGCCATCAACTACGAGGAGCTTGTAGCAACTATGCCAATCTCATGGTCCGGCAGCTCCATCCGTGGGAGGTGTTCATAGGGGTATAGAGTTGCGGTGCTTGTCTTCATAGGATTGTGTGTGTGAGTGTGAGAATGTGCGCCCGTATTGTCGGGTACTATTTTTTCAACAAGAAAACTCTCAATTTTCATTTGTTAAAAATTAAATATTTTTTTGAGGACGACAATTTTACCCATGGGCATGGGTATCTGACCCACATGGGTAGGGTATGGGCAAACTTTCCTACCTATGGGTAATACTCGAACTCTACCCGGCTAGTCATGGATAGGGCAAGGTTATAATTATGTGCCCATGGATACACTCAAACCCGACCCGTTGATCATATAGGTGGGTGATACGTCTCCAACGTATCTATAATTTTTGATTGTTCCATGCTATTATATTATCCGTTTTGGATGTTTATGAGCTTTATTATACACTTTATATTATTTTTGGGACTAACCTATTAACCCAGAGCCCAGTGCCAGTTTTTGTTTTTTTTCCTTGTTTTAGAGTATCGCAGAAAAGGAAAATCAAACGGAGTCCAATTGACCTGAAACTTCACGGAACTTATTTTTGGACCGGAAGAAGCCCACGGAGTATCGGAGTTGGACCAGGAGAGTCCCGGCCTGCCCACGAGGGTGGGGGGCGCGCCCACCCCCTGGGCGCACCCCTTGCCTCGTGGACAGCCCAGAGGTCCACCGACGTACTTCTTCCTCCCATATATACCCATATACCCTAAAAACTTCGGGGAGCACAATAGATCGGGACTTCCGCCACCAGAAGACTCCGTAGCCACCGAAAACCAATCTAGATCCGTTCCGGCACCCTGCCGGAGGGGGAATACCTCTCCGGTGGCCATCTTCATCATCCTGGTGCTCTCCATGACAAGGAGGGAGTAGTTCTCCCTCGGGGCTGAGGGTATGTACCAGTAGCTATGTGTTTGATCTCTCTCTCTCGTGTTCTTGAGGTAGTACGATCTTGATGTATCGCGAGCTTTGCTATTGTAGTTGGATCTTATGATGTTTCTCCCCCTCTACTCTCTTGTAATGGATTGATTTTTCCCTTTGAAGTTATCTTATCGGATTGAGTCTTTAAGGATTTGAGAACACTTGATGTATGTCTTGCGTGGGATACCCGTGGTGACAATGGGGTATTCTATTAATTCACTTGATGTATGTTTTGGTGATCAACTTGCGGGTTCCGCCCATGAACCTATGCATAGGGGTTGGCACACGTTTTCGTCTTGACTCTCCGGTAGAATCTTCAGGGCACTCTTTGAAGTACTTTGTGTTGGTTTGAATAGATGAATTTGAGATTGTGTGATGCATATCGTATAATCATACCCACGGATACTTGAGGTGACATTGGAGTATCTAGGTGACATTAGGGTTTTGGTTGATTTGTGTCTTAAGGTGTTATTCTAGTATGAACTCTAGGGCTGTTTGTGACACTTATAGGAATAGCCCAACAGATTGATTGGACAGAATAACTTTGAGGTGGTTTCGTACCCTACCATAATCTCTTCGTTTGTTCTCTACTATTAGTGGCTTTGGAGTGAATCTTTGTTGCATGTTGAGGGATAGTTATGTGATCCAATTATGTTATTATTGTTGAGAGAACTTGCACTAGTGAAATTATGAACCCTAGGCCTTGTTTCAACGCATTGCAATACCGTTTGTGCTCACTTTTATCATTAATTACCTTGCTGTTTTTATATTTTCAGATTACAAAAACCTTTATCTACCATCCATATACCACTTGTATCACCATCTCTTCGCCGAACTAGTGCACCTATAAAATTTACCATTGTATTGGGTGTGTTGGGGACACAAGAGACTCTTTGTTGTTTGGTTGCATGGTTGCTTGAGAGAGACCATCTTCATCCTACGCCTCCTATGGATTGATAAACCTTAGGTCATCCACTTGAGGAAATTTGCTACTGTCCTACAAACCTCTGCACTTGGAGGCCCAACAATGTCTATAAGAAGAAGGTTGTGTAGTAGATATCAAGCTCTTTTCTGGCGCCGTTGCCGGGGAGGTTAGCGCTTGAAGGTATATCTTTAGATCTTGCAATAGAATCTTTTTGTTTCTTGTTTTATCACTAGTTTAGTTCAAAAAACAAAACTACAAAAATATGGAATTAAGGGTACCTCATATGCTTCATCTTTTTAATATCTATCATGAAAATAAGGATTCCGATAATTGTGCCGAAGTGTTAGAAGAAGAATGCATTAAAATGTTTGCCACTAAATATTTGAATGATGAGCATGATTGCAATGTTGTTAGTATGAATTCCTTGAATATCCATGATACTAATGATATGCAAAGCCACAAGCTTGGGGAAGCTATGTTTGATGAATATGATATTTTTTGTCCCCCAAGTTTTGATGAGCAAATTTATTATGATGAAAGCATGCCTCCTATTTATGATGATTATATTGATGAAAGTGGATTTGGAGAGGTCATGGCTTTATTTAGTAATGATTCCACTATTTCGGAAGAGGTTCCAATTGATTATGAGAACAAAGTTGCTATCTATGATGATTATTGTGATGACTTGTATGCTATTAAGAATAATGATATCCATGAAACTTGTCATCATGATTTTAGTTTTCAATTGGATTATGCCTCACATGATAATTATTTTGTTGAGTTTTCTCCCACTATTATTCATGAGAAGAATTTTGCTTATGTGGAGAGTAATAAAAAGTCTATGCTTGTAGATCATGAAAAGAATGCTTTAGGTGCTGGTTCTATTGTTGAATTCATTCATGATGCTACTGAAAATTATTATGAGGGAGGAATATATGCTTGTAGGAATTGTAATAATATCAAGTTTCCTCTCTATGTGCTTAAAGTTTTGAAGCCTCTCCAACACCTCTCCAAAGTGACCCAAAACCCACCTAAACCCCTTCCATCATCTAGGCCATTCGATCACGATCGCGTGGCCGAAAACCGTGCTCAATTTGGAGCCTCCTAGCTCCCTCTACCTATATATATAGACACTCTCCCGAAATTTCGGATCCCTACCTACCCTAACCCTAGCCTCGCCCATCTCCGCCACCGGACATGTCCGGTTCCTACCGGACGAGTCACCGCCGCCGCCCGCAGCCAGTGGCGTGCCGCCACGTGGCACGCCGCCACCCGCACCCGCTCCGGCCTGCTCGGCCTGGGCAGAGCCCTCCCGGCCCGAAGCGTCCCTGCCGCCCGAGAGCTTCGTCGCGCCAGCGCCCCACCGCCTCGCCGCGCGCCCTGCCGCCGCCGCCGTCGAACGCCTCGCCGCGCGCTCGCCGCCCCACCCGCGACCTCCGACGCCGCGCTGCCTCGCGCATCCGGCCCGGAGCCGCCGCGCCCGCGCCGCGCCGGCCACCTCGTCGCCGGTGTCCCGACGTTCCCCCGCGCCGGCGAGATCCATCCCACAGTTCCGGTGAGTACTCCGGCGAGCGCCTCGGGAAGCGTGCAGATCTGGATCTGGTTGACCTTTTGCCCTAACCCTAGTTTTTATGCACTTTTCATCATGCCGTATCTCTGCAATCGTGGCTCCGTTTTGGGTGTGTAGCATATCAAATTGTTCATCTCGATGAGTACTTCATTTCATCTCATTGCATCATGTTTATTTGAGCTCATCTTGATGCCCTAAACGTTGTTGCAAGAGGGCTATGCAATGTTAGTTTCAGTTTATTATCAACAATTGGACATTTGTCATTTTTGCCATGTTTGATGTGTGCCTCTGATGAACTTGAGCCCTACATGTGTTTTGAAGTATGCCATGCCATCTTTATAGGGATGTATGCCATGTATTTTTGTGATTTCTGTGGTGCCTAGCACAAGCATGCAAAGTAGCTCTCGTAATGTTGCTGATTTCAGGGACTTAGAAATCTTCTAAGTCTTTTCCCTGATTATATTTTTATGCCATGTATTCATGTTGCTACAGAGTGATCCATAACTCTTTTGAGCATGATCAGTAAGGATATTTTGTAGATATTGTTGTGCTTTATCCATCCATATCTTTGTTTGCATTTATGGAGCACCCTAGCTTGACTCAATCGAGTTTTACTTTTGCTATAAAATGTTCCTGGGAGAATGTTTACATGCTAAGCATTTTGTCGAGGTTGTTGTAGTTGATCCATGCATGCTATGTTGTTGTTCTTGCCATGTTTAGCTTCTATGCCATGTCTACTTGCTGGGTGTATGTTTGCCATGCAATGCCTTGTGGTGAGTGCATCGAGCTCGTAAACATGCCTACTTAATATCTGTTTTGCCATGTTCCAATTTTCTGCTAAGTCTGAATCTGTTAACGATAATTGCTATGTTCACGTGGTTGTCATTGTATTTTCTGATCCCTTTTGGCTTATGGTCAGTAAGGGACTTTTGTTGTATGCTTTGAGTAGCTTCATGCCATGCCTTGCTTTGTCATGATATATTCCTGTAGCATGTTGTTATCTTACTCTAAACATTGCTTCCTGATATTAAATTCCTGACTTGTTATTTTCACTAAGTCTGTAACCTGATATCTTTTGCACTTTTGTCATGCTTGTTTGAACCTGCTATTGAGTGAATTAGCTGTAGCTCAGTGTTCATCTTTTGTCAAGCATCTTCAGTGGATCCCTGCCATGTATTTTGTTGTTATGTTAGAGTGCAGTAGCTTAATTTTCTTGATGCATTTAGACGGCCTCGTGCTGTTAATCGCAGATCGGTGCCATATTTGTTTTGCTTGTCATTTCCAAACCGTGCATCCGATTCCGGTGATCTTTATATCGATTTCAACCGAAATCAACTCCTCTTTCCAGTGGCACTCTTGGCTTTCCAAGTTTAGGCCAGGTTCAATCTTTCCTTTCCGAAACATGCATATGCATCGCATGTCGCATCTCGCATATCATGCCATGTTTTGCATCATGTTGTTTGTGCATTGCACGTGGTTGATTGTGTTCTACCTTTGCTTGTGTTCTTGCTTGGGTAGAGCCGGGAGACGAGTACGTGATCGAGGAGCCCGTTGAGTACGCTTACGAGGATCAAGCTAACGTCAACTCGGAGAACTTTGCAGGCAAGATGACCATACCCTCGAAATCACTTTTGTCTTTGCTTGCTAGATGCTCGCTCTATTGCTATGCCTATGCTACGATACCTACCACTTGCTTATCATGCCTCCCATATTGCCATGTCAAACCTCTAACCCACCATGTCCTAGCAAACCGTTGTTTAGCTATGTTACCGCTTTGCTCAGCCCCTCTTATAGCGTTGCTAATTGCAGGTGAAGATTGGAGTTTGTTCCTTGTTAGAACATGTTTTTTGTTGGGATATCATTATTATATCTTGTCTACTTTAATGCACCTATATACTTGGTAAAGGGTGGAAGGCTCGGCCTTATGCCTGGTATTTTGTTCCACTCTTGCCGCCCTAGTTTCCGTCATACCGGTGTTATGTTCCTTGATTTTGCATTCCGTACACGGTTGGGCTATAATGGGAACCCTTTGACAGTTCGCCTTGAATAAAACTCTTCCAGCAAAGCCCAACATTGGTTTTACCATTCGCCACCTAGCCTTTTCCCTTGGGTTTCACGGACTCAAGGGTCATCTTTATTTTAAACCCCCGGGCCAGTGCTCCTCTGAGTGTTGGTCCAACCTGTCAGCCGGCGGTGGCCACCAGGGGCAACTCTGGGCTGGCCTACCGGAAGTTTGGACAATTCGGTGTGCCCTGAGAACGAGATATGTGCAGCTCCTATCGGGATTTGTCGGCACATTCGGGTGGCTTTGCTTGTTTAGTTTTACCATTGTCGAGATGTCTTGTAACCGGGATTCCGAGTCTAATCGGATTGTCTTGGGAGAAGGAATATCCTTCGTTGACCATGCGAGCTTGTGATGGGCTAAGTTGGGACACCCCTGCAGGGATTTGAACTTTCAAAAGTCGTGTCCACGGTTATGGGCAGATGGGAATTTGTTAATGTTCGGTTGTAGAAAACCTAAAGCTTAACTTAATTAAAATGAATCAACAGAGTGTGTGGCCGTGATGGTCTCTTTTCGGCGGAGTCCGGGAAGAGAACACGGTCTTGTGTTATGCTTGAACGTAGGTTGTTCTAGGATCACTTCTTGATCATAGTTTCTCAACCGTGCCTTTGCCTTCTCTTCTCGCTCTCTTTTGCATATGTTTGCCACCATATATGCTAGTGCTTGCTGCAGCTCCACCTCATACCTTTTACCCTTCCTATAAGCTTAAATAGTCTTGATCGCGAGGGTGTGAGATTGCTGAGTCCCCGTGACTCACAGATTTCCTTCAAAACCAGATGCAGGGACCGATGATACCGCTCCAGGAGATTCGACTAAGCTCAAGTGGGAGTTCGATGAGGACTCAGGCCGATACTACGTTTCTTTTCCAAACGATCAGTAGTGGTGCCCAGTTGGGGCGATCGGGGACTTTGTCGCATTTGGGGGTTGTTCTTTATTTTGGTTCCATAGTCGGACCTTGAGTGTATCTGGATGAATGTAACGGTATTTATGCTATTGTGTGACGTGGCGAGTGTAAGCCAACTATGTATCTTATTCCCTTATTCATTACATGGGTTGTGTGAAGATTACCTCACTTGCGACATTGCTTACAATGCGGTTATGCCTCTAAGTCGTACTTCGACACGTGGGATATATAGCCGCATCATGGGCGTTACAAGTTGGTAATCAGATCCTTCCCTGACTTAGGAGCCCCCTGCTTGATCGAATCATTGGCGTTGTTGAGTCTAGAAAAATGTTTTGAGTCATTTAGGATTTATATATCAGAGAGTAGGATTCTTTTTACTCCTCAGTCCCTTTGTCGCTCTGGTGAGGCATCCTGACGTAGGTTTTGACTCTTCTTTTCTCAAATTTCACTAAAAAAATTTAGGATCACGTGGGCATCTTGGAATCATTCCGATAGTTTTGTGACGAGAACATTGTTCTTGGTGCCTCCTGACATTTAGGGGTTGTGGCAGTGTCCCGGGAGTTGAGCTCCGAGGTGTTGTCGTCACAATTTTATCGTTGCAATTCTGGAATACCTGAGTTTCGCCGACATAAAAAATCTCTTTTATGCAGTTGTTGGTGATATAACCTTGACGCCACCCAGTACTGGGGCGGGAGTTCGGGAGTATCGCCATAACTCGTATAACAGATGCTTTTCGAAGGTTGAGGTAAATGATTTCCGAAGGTTTCTTTGTTATGTGTTGAAGGATGGATACAACTGGATGTAGGATTTGCTAGCTTTGGGTGAGATATTATGCTTCCCCTGTATCCCCAACACCTGATTGCATAGCCGGAAAGGTTCGGGAGTTTCATAGGTGGGAATTCATGTAGCTCTAGTATTACTTCCGCGGATATTTGGTTTGTGATTGGGTAATCCTCACCAAGTATTTGTTCTTGTCTGTACCTTGTTGTTTTATTCTTCTACCTCTATCTAAGTGGCTTCTCAATTTATGGAAGTGTGACCATTTCAATTGGAATGCATTCGTTCATTTTGTTCGGATGTTAAGACTATTTTTTGCAATTTTGATCCATTTGATTCAGCTTGAATATATGTCTGTCAAGATGCTAACGGATGTCACCCTCTTCAGGATGGCTCCTCCAACGCGTCAGAATCCTGAACCGCCACCACCACCTCCACCTCCGGAGGCATGGCAAGCATTGATGGCCGCTACCAATGCAAACACGCAGCTGATCATGCAAATTTTGCAAGAGCGCAACCAAGGGAATCAAGGCCATGGCAACAATCAGAATCAGTTTGCTACACTCAACCAGTTCCTCGCAAACCAACCAAAGACCTTTAGTAACTGTGTCGAGGCAATAGACGCTGATGATTGGCTCGTGGATATCTGCAAGCATTTCGAGTGCAGCAACGTCAGGCCTGAGGACTTTGTCAAGTTTGCCTCGTTCCAACTCAAAGACCAAGCTGCAGAATGGTATCAGCAATACAAAGATTCCAGAGGAGGTCGTGTGATTACCTGGGATGAATTCCGTCAAGACTTCAAAGCTCACCACATTCCTCAGAGTGTTGTTGAGAGCAAGCGTGAGGAGTTCCGCAATCTGAAGCAAGGCAGCTTGTCTGTTTACCAGTATAGCATCATGTTCCAGAAGCTCGCCCGTTTCGCTAAGCAAGACGTCCAAGAAGAGCATGATTTATCAGTTCAGAGGTGGCCTCAGAGAAGATCTTCAACTAGCTCTCGTGCTTTTTGAGCCACAGAAGTACGATGAGTTTTACAACATGGCACTGAAACAAGAGACTGCTCAACTCAAGTGCGATGCTTCCAAGAAGCGAGTCAGAGATGCAACTCCTTCTTCCTCAACTCAAGTGGCAACTATGCAGCAAAAGTATTGGTTGCCTCCTCCTCCTCCGTTCCGTCATCCTTATCAGCAGAAGAGCAAAGGTGGCAATGGATCTTTCCCCCCCCCCCAACCCAGGCTTTCAGAACAAGACTTCGTCTCATGCTCCAAGATCAAGTGCTCCATATCACCGTCCTCTTTCAGAGGTCATGTGCAACAAGTGTCAGCAGAAGGGTCACTATGCCAACAAATGCTTCAATCAGAGGCGTCTTCCTCCTCCTCCTCCCGTGAGGTCTGCTAGCACTGCAGTGGTCAAGCATAATCCCAAGTTTGCAAAGGTCAACATGATGAACGCAGCTTAGGCAGAGGACTCGTCAGATGTGATCATGGGTAACCTTCCTGTTAACGATATTCCTGCAAAAGTTCTTTTTGACACTAGTGCATCACATTGTTTCATCTTGAGACCTTTTGCATCTAAGCATGAGTTGGCTTTCCAAGATTTGCATAGACCGTTAGCAGTTGTCTCACCGGGTAAATGCTTGCACGCAAGCTACGTGGTTCCGAAAGTTTCTATCACGTTGGGCGACTATAAGTTTCTGTCTTCTCCAATGGTCCTTGGGAACTCAGATATTGATCTTATTCTCGGAATGGATTGGCTTTCTAAGCACAAGGCTCAACTTGATTGTGCTACCAGGCAGATTCATTTGACACATTCATCTGAGGATGTAATCGTCTTTGCCGCTCGTGATGATACCATTCGACTGTTTTCTCTCAACAAGAAGGGCGAGCTAGATGCCATTTCTCAGATTCCAGTGGTTTGTGAATATCAAGACGTCTTTCCAGAAGAGCTTCCAGGAATGCCTCCGCACCAGCCAGTTGAATTCGTCATCGATCTTGAGCCTGGCACGGAACCTGTTTGCAAACGTCCTTACAAGCTTGGACCTGAAGAGTTGAAGGAGCTGAAGAAACAACTCGATATTCAAGAACGTATGGGTCTCATCAGACCAAGTTCTTCTCCATGGGGTTGTGGTGTTCTTTTCGTCAAGAAGAAGGATGGAACGGATCGACTTTGTGTCGACTACCGTCCATTGAACAAGAAGACCATAAAGAACAAGTACCCACTTCCCAACATCAACGAGCTTTTCGAACAACTCAAATGTGCTCAAGTATTCTCCAAGCTTGATCTCCGTATGGGCTATCATCAGATTCGCATTCGTGAAGAAGATATCCCTAAGACAACATTCAAAACAAGTTATGGTTCATCAGAATACACTGTCATGTCTTTCGGCCTTGTCAATGCTCCTCCAACATTCTCTCGCATGATGAACTTCATCTTCAACGCCTACACAAATGACTTCGTCTTGGTCTACCTCGATGACATTTTGGTCTTTTCCAAGAACAAGGAGGATCATGCCAAGCACTTGAGATTGGTGCTGGATAAACTCAGAGAACATCAGTTCTATGCGAAGTTTTCAAAGTGCGAGTTTTGGCTCGATGAGTTTCTCTACCTTGGACATATCATCTCTGCCAAGGGCATAGCTGTTAATCCTGAGAAGGTGTCTGCAATTGTGAATTAGGAACCACCTCAGAACGTGAAGCAACTCTGTAGCTTCCTTGGGCTCGCAAGTTATTATCAAAGGTTCGTTGAGAACTTCTCAAAGATCACGAAGCCTCTTTCCAACCTTCTCCAGAAGCATGTGAAGTATGTCTGGTCTCCTGAATGTGACATCGCTTTCAATACCCTGAAAGAGAAGTTAGTTACTGCTCTAGTTTGACTCCTCCTGATGAATCCAAACCGTTTGAGGTCTTCTATGATGCTTCCCTTCAAGGTCTTGGTGCAGTGTTGATGCAAGAGAAGAAAGTTGTGGCCTATAACTCTTGCCAGTTGAAGCCCAACGAAAATAACTACCCCACTCATGACCTCGAGTTGGCGGCAGTTGTCCATGCTCTTTTAACTTGGAGACATCTCTTATTGGGAAGAAAAGTGGACATCTTCACTGATCATAAGAGTCTCAAGTACATCTTCACTCAGCCAAACCTCAACCTCAGGCAGACTCGTTGGGTCGAGATGATTCAAGAGTATAATCCGAGTATTGAATATACTCCAGGCAAGGCCAACGTAATTGCTGATGCATTGAGCAGGAAGGCTTACTGCAACAGTTTGATTATCAAGCCCTACCAACCGGAGCTTTGTGAAGCTTTCCGCAAACTCAATATTCAAGTTGTTCCTCAAGGATTTCTTGCCAACCTCCAAGTCTCTCCTACTTTGAAAGATCAGATTCATGAGGCTCAACTTCTTGATGCTATGGTGAAGAAGGTGAAGATTGGGATTGCCAAGAGTCAACCCAAGTACAAGTTCTATCGTCTTGATGACAAGGATACTCTATTCTTCGAGGATCGCATTGTTGTTCCTAAAGGTGACCTTTGTAAAGTCATTATGAACAAGGCTCACAATTCACTCCTCTCTATTCACCCTGGAAGTACAAAGATGTACTAGGACCTCAAGCAGTCGTATTGGTGGACTCGAATGAAGCGTGAGATTGCTCAGTTTGTGAATGAATGTGATGTCTGCAGAAGAGTGAAAGCAGAACACCAACGACCAGCTGGTCTCCTCCAACCACTTGCCATTCCAGAATGGAAGTTTGACCACATTGAGATGGACTTCGTGACTGGATTTTCCAAGTCCAAGCGTGGCAATGATGCTATCTTCGTTGTCATCGACAAGCTCACTAAAGTGGCTCATTTTCTTCCTATCAAAGAATCTATCACAGCAGCTCAGTTGGCAGAGCTATATACCTCCAGGATTGTCTCCTTGCACGGCATTCCGCAGTTGATATCTTCAGATCATGGGAGCATCTTCACCTCCAAGTTCTGGGATTCTTTTCAGAAGGCCATGGGCACCAACATTCGCTTCAACACAACTTTTCATCCTCAAACCAGTGGCCAAGTCGAGCGAGTCAATCAAATTCTTGAAGATATGCTCAGGGCATGTGTCATCTCTTTCGGTATGAATTGGGAAGATTGTCTTCCATATGCCGAGTTATCCTACAACAATAGCTTCCAAGCGAGTTCGTGCAAGGCCCCATTCAAGATTCTCTATGGCAGGAAGTGCCGTACTCCTCTTAACTGGTCAGAGACTGGTGAACGTCAACTTCTTGGAAATGACTTGATCACAGAGGCTGAAGAAATGTGCAAAGTCATTCGTGAAAATCTCAAAGCCGCGCAATCGCGCCAGAAGAGTTACTATGATAGCAAGCATCGTCGCTTGGCTTTCGAGATCGGAGACCATGTCTACCTTCGCGTCTCTCCAATGAAAGGTACTCGTCGCTTCGGTATCAAAGGGAAGCTTGCCCCTAGATACGTGGGCCCTTTCAAGATCATTGGCAAAAGAGGCGATCTCGCCTATCAACTTGATCTTCCATCCAACTTTGCAAACATGCACGATGTGTTTCATGTATGTCAACTCTGCAAGTGTTTCAAGACTCCTGACCGCACCGTCAACTTCGAAGAGAATCATCTCCAAGAAGACCTGTCTTATCATGAGCACCCCGTTGCTATTCTTGAAGAAACTGAGCGCAAGACTCGTAACAAGTCTATCAAATTCCTGAAAGTCAAGTGGTCACATCATTCCGACCGTGAAGCCACCTGGGAACGCGAGGACCACCTCCGTTCTGAGTACCCGGAGTTTTTCCAGTCCAAGATCTTGGGACGAGATCCTTTCGTAGTGGTGGAGTGTTGTAACACCCCGTATGTAACATTCCATATTTGTATTCCAACTCTTGCCTTTTTCGGCACTAAGTTATGATATTTCCTCGTTGTCGGGTTTTTGTATTCGTGTGCTTTTGTCTTTGTCATGCATCTCATATCATGTCATCATGTGCATCGCATTTGCATACGTGTTTGTCTCATGCATTCGAGCATTTTCCCCGTTGTCCGTTTTGCATTCCGGCGCTCCTACGTCCTTCGGTGTCCCTTTCTACCTCTTTTCATGTGTGGGTGTTAAACATTTTCGGATTGGACCGAGACTTGCCAAGCGGCCTTGGTTTACTACCGGTAGACCACCTTTCAAGTTTCGTGCCATTTGGACTTCGTTTAATACTCCAACGGTTAACCGAGGGACCGAAAAGGCCTCGTGTGTGTTGCAGCCCAACACCTCTCCAAAGTGACCCAAAACCCACCTAAACCCCTTCCATCATCTAGGCCGTTCGATCACGATCGCGTGGTCGAAAACCGTGCTCAATTTGGAGCCTCCTAGCTCCCTCTACCTATATATATATAGACAGTCCCCCGAAATTCCGGATCCCTACCTACCCTCACCCTAGCCTCGCCCATCTCCGCCGCCGGACACGTCCGGTTCCCACCGGACGAGTCGCCGCTGCCGCCTGCAGCCAGTGGCGTGCCGCCACGTGGCGCGCCGCCACCCGCACCCGCTCCGGCCCGCTCGGCCCGGGGAGAGCCCTCCCGGCCCGAAGCGTCCCCGCCGCCCGAGAGCTTCGTCATGCCGCCGCCCCGCCGCATCGCCGCGCGCCCTGCCGCCGCCGCCATCGACCGCCTCGCCGCGCGCTCGCCTCCCACCGGCGACCTCCGACGCCGCGCCGCCTCGCGCATCCGGCCCGGAGCCGCCGCGCCCGTGCCTCGCCGGCCACCTCGTCGGCCTCCCCGTCCTCATCGCCGGCGTCCCAACGTTCCCCCACGCCGGCGAGCTCCATCCACTGTTCCGGCGAGTACTCTGGCGAGCGCCTTGGGAAGCGTGCAGATCTGGATCCGGTTGACCTTTTGCCCTAACCCTAGTTTTTATGCACTTTTCATCATGCCGTATCTCTGCAACTGTGGCTTCGTTTTGGGCGTGTAGCATATCAAATTGTTCGTCTCGACGAGTACTTCATTTCATCTCATTGCGTCATGTTCATTTGAGCTCATCTTGACGCCCTAAATGTTGTTGCAAGAGGGCTATGCAATGTTAGTTTCAGTTTATTATCCGCAATTGGACATTTGTCATTTTTGCCATGTTTGATGTGTGCCTCCGATGAACTTGAGCCCTACATGTGTTTTGATGTATGCCATGCCATCTTTACAGGGGTGTATGCCATGCATTTTTGTGATCTTTGTGGTGACTAACACAAGCATGCAAAGTAGCTCTCGTAATGTTGCTGATTTCAGGGACTGAGAAATCTTCCAAGTCTTTTCCCTGATTATATTTTTATGCCATGTATTCATGTTGCTACCGAGTGATCCATGCCTCTTTTGAGCATAATTAGTAAGGCTGTTTTGTAGATATTGTTGTGATCTATTGATCCATGTCTTTGTTTGCATTTATGGAGCACCCTAGCTTTACTCAATCGAGCTCTACTTTTTCTATAAAATGTTCCTGGCAGAATGTTTACATGCTAAGCATTTTGCCGAGGTTGATGTAGTTGATCCATGCATGCTATGTTGTTGTTCTTGCCATGTTTAGCTTCTATGCCATGTCTACTTGCTGGGTGTATCCTTAGTTTGTCATGCAATGCCTTGTGGTGAGTGCATCGAGCTCGTAAACATGCCTACTTAATATCTGTTTTGCCATGTTCCAGTTTTCTGCTAAGTCTGAATCTGTTAATGATAATTGCTATGTTCACATGGTTGTCATTGTATTTTCTGATCCCTTTTGGCTTATGGTCACTAAGGGACTTTTGTTGTATGCTTTGAGTAGCTTCATGCCATGCCTTGCTTTGCCATGATATGTTCCTGTAGCATGTTGTTATCTTGCTCTAAACATTTCTTCCTGATGTTAAATTCCTGACTTGTTGTTATTTTCACTAAGTCTATAACCTGATATCTTTTGCACTTTTGCCATGCTTGTTTGAACCTGCTATTGAGTGAATTAGCCGTAGCTCAGTGTTCATAGTTTGTCAACCATCTTGAGTGGATCCCTTCCATGTATTTTGTTGTTATGTTAGAGTGCAATAACTTAATTTTCTTGATGCATTTAGATGGCCTCGTGCTGTTAATCGCAGATCGGTGCCATATGTGTTTTGCTTGTCATTTCCAAACCGTGCATCCGATTCCGGTGATCTTTATATCGATTTCGACCGAAATCAACTCCTATTTCCAGTGGAACTCTTAGTTTTCCAAGTTGAGGCCAGGTTCAATCTTTCCTTTCCGAAACATGCATATGCATCGCATGTCGCATCCCACATATCATGCCATGTTTTGAATCATGTTGTTTGTGCATTGCACGTGGTTGATTGTGTTCTCCCTTTGCTTGTGTTCTTGCTTGGGTAGAGCTAGGAGACGAGTACGTGATCGAGGAGCCCGTTGAGTATGCTTACAAGGATCAAGCTAACGTCAACTCGGAGAACTTTGTAGGCAAGATGACCACACCCTCGAAATCACTTCTATCTTTGCTTGCTAGATGCTCGCTCTATTGCTATGCCTATGCTACGATACCTACCACTTGCTTATCATGCCTCCCATATTGCCATGTCAAACCTCTAACCCACCATGTCCTAGCAAACCGTTGTTTATCTATGTTACCGCTTTGCTCAGCCCCTCTTATAGCGTTGCTAATTGCAGGTTAAGATTGGAGTTTGTTCCTTGTTGGAACATGTTTTTTGTTGGGATATCATTATTATATCTTGTCTACTTTAATGCACCTATATACTTGGTAAAGGGTGGAAGGCTCGGCCTTATGCCTGGTGTTTTGTTCCACTCTTGCCGCCCTAGTTTCCGTCATACCGGTGTTATGTTCCTTGATTTTGCGTTCCTTACACGGTTGGGTTATAATGGGAACCCCTTGATAGTTCTCCTTGATAAAACTCTTCCAGCAAAGCCCAACATTGGTTTTACCATTCGCCACCTAGCCTTTTCCCTTGGGTTTCACGGACTCAAGGGTCATCTGTATTTTAAACCCCCGGGCCAGTGCTCCTCTGAGTGTTGGTCCAACCTGTCAGCCGGCGGTGGCCACCAGGGGCAACTCTGGGCTGGCCTACCGGAAGTTTGGACAATTCGGTGTGCCCTGAGAACGAGATATGTGCAGCTCCTATCGGGATTTGTCGGCACATTCGGGTGGCTTTGCTTGTTTAGTTTTACCATTGTCGAGATGTCTTGTAACCGGGATTCCGAGTCTAATCGGATTGTCTTGGGAGAAGGAATATCCTTCGTTGACCATGCGAGCTTGTGATGGGCTAAGTTGGGACACCCCTGCAGGGATTTGAACTTTCAAAAGTCGTGTCCACGGTTATGGGCAAATGGGAATTTGTTAATGTTCGGTTGTAGAAAACCTAAAGCTTAACTTAATTAAAATGAATCAACAGAGTGTGTGGCCGTGATGGTCTCTTTTCGGCGGAGTCCGGGAAGAGAACACGGTCTTGTGTTATGCTTGAACATAGGTTGTTCTAGGATCACTTCTTGATCATAGTTTCTCAACCGTGCCTTTGCCTTCTCTTCTCGCTCTCTTTTGCGTATGTTTGCCACCATATATGCTAGTGCTTGCTGCAGCTCCACCTCATACCTTTTACCCTTTCTATAAGCTTAAATAGTCTTGATCGCGAGGGTGTGAGATTGCTGAGTCCCTGTGACTCACAGATTTCCTTCAAAACCAGATGTAGGGACCGATGATACCGCTCCAGGAGATTCGACTAAGCTCAAGTGGGAGTTCGATGAGGACTCAGGCCGATACTACGTTTCTTTTCCAGACGATCAGTAGTGGTGCCCAGTTGGGGCGATCGGGGACTTTTTCGCATTTGGGGGTTGTTCTTTATTTTGGTTCCGTAGTCGGACCTTGAGTGTATCTAGATGAATGTAATGATATTTATGCTATTGTGTGACGTGGTGAGTGTAAGCCAACTATGTATCTTATTCCCTTATTCATTACATGGGTTGTGTGAAGATTACCTCACTTGCGACATTGCTTACAATGCGGTTATGCCTCTAAGTCATGCTTCGACACGTGGAAGATATAGCCGCATCGTGGGCGTTACAATGATGCACTCTTTATGTTTCAATCTTATCCATTATGTGAGCATCATTGAAATCATCATGCCTAGCTAGGGGCGTTAAACGATAGCGCTTGTTGGGAGGAAACCGAATCCCATTCTTGTTCTTTACCTTTTGCTCCTGTTTAGTAATAAATAATTCATCTAGCCTCTGTTTAGATGTGGTTTTATGTTTTAATTAGTGTTTGTGCCAAGTAGAACCTTTGGGGAGACTTGGGTGAAGTCTTTGCGATCATGCTGTAAAAACAGAAACTTTAGCGCTCACGAGATTTGCTGCCATTTTTTATTGGAGAGTGCTATTTAGTTAATTCTTTTTTCAGATGAGTAATAGATAAATTACGCAGGTCCACCAATTTATTTGAGAATTTTATGAGTTCCAGAAGTATACGTTTGATCCATATTACTACAGACTGTTCTGTTTTTGACAGATTCTGTTTTTCATGTGTTGTTTACTTATTTTGATGAATCTATGAGTAGTATCGGAGGGTATGAACCATAGATAAGTTGGAATACAGTAGATATTACACCAATATGAATTTTGAATGAGTTCACAACAGTACCTAAGTGGTGATTTACTTTCTTATACTAACGAAGCTTACGAGTTTTCTGTTAAGTTTTGTGTTGTGAAGTTTTCAAGTTTTGGGTAAAGATTCGATGGACTATGGAATAAGGAGTGGAAAGAGCCTAAGATTGGGGATGCCCAAGGCACCCCAAGGTAATATTCAAGGACAACCAAGAGCCTAAGCTTGGGGATGCCCCGGAAGGCATCCCCTCTTTCATCTTCATTCATCGGTAACTTTACTTGGAGCTATATTTTTATTCACCACATGATATGTGTTTTGCTTGGAGCGTCAATTTATTTTGTTAGGATTTGCTTGCTATTATTTATAAAAATCTTTTGCATCTTTTATTTCAACAAAAGTGGCATTGATAGCCTTTACTATGCCTAGAAAAGTCAGAATGTGATAAAATGTTGAAACCTTTTGCATATTAAACTCTGATAAATTTACTACAGTGGGAATTTTCTTTCATAATATTTGGAGGTAGGGAAGTATGGATCTTGCTGCAGTCTTTACAGACTATCCTGTTTAGGCAGATTGCTGTTATATTTGCATTGTTTGCATATGTTTGCTTCTTTAATGATTTTATTTGAGGATAGGACTATTAAATATGCAGAGGCATTTAGTATGCAATGTTGAATAATAATTTTAGTGATTTGCTACAGTAGAGTATGATAAGGTTTTTGCAGTGGTTTATACTAACTTATCTCACGAGTCCTTGTTGAGTTTTGTGTGGATGAAGCTTTTGAGATTTAGGGAGACCGTGATATGAGAGGAATTAATGAGACACAAAATCTCAAGCTTGGGGATGCCAAAGGCATCCCAAGATAATATTTCAAGAAGTCTCAAGCGTCTAAGCTTGGGGATTCCCCGGTTGGCATCCCACCTTTCTTCTTCAACAACTATCGGTTAGTTTCGGTTGATCCTAAGTTTTTGCTTCTTCACATGATGTTTGCTATTCTTAGAATGTCATTTTATTTTGCTTTTCTTGCTGTTTGAATAAAATACCAAGATCTGAAATTATTAAATGTTAGAGAGTCTTCATATAGTTGCATGATCATTCGACTACTCATTGATCTTCACTTATATCTTTCGGAGTAGTTTGTCATTTGCTCTAGTGCTTCACTTATACCCTTTTAGAGCACGGTGGTGGTTTTATTTTATAGAAATAGATGAACTCTCATGCTTCACTTATATTATTTTGAGTCCTAAACAACATGGTAATTTGCTTTGGTTATGAATTTAGTCCTAATATGATGGGCATCCAAGAGGGATATAATAAAAACTTTCATATAGAGTGCATTGAATACTAAGAGAAGTTTGATACTTGATAATTGTTTTGAGATATGGAGATAGTGATATTAAAGTTGTGCTAGTTGAGTAGTTGTGAATTTGAGAAATACTTGTGTTGAAGTTTGCAAGTCCCGTAGCATGCACGCATGGTAAATGTTGTGTAACAAATTTGAAACATGATGTGTTATTTGATTGTCTTCCTTATGAGTGGCGGTCGGGGACGAGCGATGGTCTTTTCCTACCAATCTATCCCCCTAGGAGCATGCGCGCAATACTTGGTTTTTGATGACTTGTAGATTTTTGCAACAAGTATGTGAGTTCTTTATGATTAATGAGTCCATGGATTATGCGCACTCTTACCCTTCCATCATTGCTAGCCTCTTCGGTACCGTGCATTGCCCTTTCTCACATTGAGAGTTGGTGCAAACTTCGCCGGTGCATCCAAACCCCGTGATATGTTACGCTCTATCACACATAAACCTCCCTATATCTTCCTCAAAACAGCCACCATACCTACCTATTATGGCATTTCCATAGCCATTCCGAGATATATTGCCATGCAACTTTCCACCGTTCCGTTTATTATGACACGCATCATCATTGTCATATTGCTTTGCATGATCATGTAGTTGACATCGTATTTGTGGCAAAGCCACCGTTCATAATTTTTCATACATGTCACTCTTGATTCATCGCAATCCTGGTACACCGCCGGAGGCATTCATATAGAGTCATATCTTGTTCTAGTATCGAGTTGTAATCTTTGAGTTGTAAATAAATAGAAGTGTGATGATCATCATTAATAGAGCATTGTCCCAAAAAAAAGGCCAAAAAAGAGGGGAAGGCCAAAAAAAAGAAAGGCCAAATAATAATTAAAAAAGGGCCAAATAAAAAATAAAAAATAAAATAAAAGGGACAGTGCTACTATCCTTTTTCCACACTTGTGCTTCAAAGTAGCACCATGATCTTCATGATAGAGAGTCTCTTGTTTTGTCACTTTCATATACTAGTGGAAAATTTTCATTATAGAACTTGGCTTGTATATTCCAACAATGGGCCTTCTCAAGTGCCCTAGATCTTCGTGAGCAAGCAAGTTGGATGCACACCCACTTAGTTTCTTTTGTTGAGCTTTCATGCATTTATAGCTCTAGTGCATCCATTGCATGGCAATCCCTACTCCTTGCATTAACATCAATTGATGGGCATCTCCCTAGCCCATTGATTAACCGCATCGATGTGACACTTTCTCCGTTTTATCTTCTCCACATAGCCCCCTCATTACATTCTATTCCACCCATAGTGCTATATCCATGGCTCACGCTCATGTATTGCGTGAAAGTTGAAAAAAGTTTAAGATTACTAAAGTGTGAAACAATTGCTTGGCTTGTCATCGGGGTTGTGCATGATGAGAGCATTCTTGTGTGACGAAAATGGAGCATGACCAAACTATATGATTTTGTAGGGATGAACTTTCTTTGGCCATGTTATTTTGAGAAGACATGATTGCTTAGTTAGTATGCTTGAAGTATTATTATTTTTATGTCAATATTAAACTTTTGTCTTGAATCTTATGGATCTGAATATTCTTGCCACAATAAAGAAGATTACATGGATAAATATGTTAGGTAGCATTCCACATAAAAAATTCTGTTTTTATCATTTACCTACTCAAGGACGAGCAGGAATTAAGCTTGGGGATGCTGATACGTCTCCAACGTATCTATAATTTTTGATTGTATTGGGTGTGTTGGGGACACAAGAGACTTTTTGTTGTTTGGTTGAAGGGTTGCTTGAGAGAGACCATCTTCATCCTACGCCTCCTACGGATTGATAAACCTTAGGTCATCCACTTGAGAGAAATTTGCTATTGTCCTACAAACCTCTGCACTTGGAGGCCCAACAACATCTACAAGAAGAAGGTTGTGTAGTAGACATCAGTGGGTCATTGTAACGCCCCTATAATTAAGCTACAACATTATCCCCTCTAATTATACAATGTCATCATGTTTTGCAATAATGAGTGCCACTTGCCCCAAATCAAAATCGAATTCAAATTTCAAGTATAAGACAAAATAAGGTTTCTTCAAACAATATTTTTTTGGTGGTATTGCAAAGAATCCCTAAGTATTTATGTTAAGGAAAACAACATCACCCAAATTCCCAAAATGCCCCTAACAATATTTAATGGGGACCAACAACTAATAGGGCCATTTCAAAATAAACAAATATTTTAACACTTCAAAATGATTTGAAATTTTGTGTACTAGTTCAAAATATTGCCTAATATTTATGTGCCAAATTTCAAGTTCATAAAAAAATCATTTGGTATTAAAATAAAATAGAAAAGAGAGAAAGAAAAATAAAACAGAAAAGGAAAAAAAAGAAAAAGACAAAACCCTACACTATGCCATTGGGCCTTATGTGGACACAATGCGATCCAGCCCACCTGCCTCGGCATCCCCCTACCTCTCGCCAACGTCGTGCAAAGGTCGGGTGCACAACATGGCCACCGATGTCGCATGCCATCCGATACCCCTGCCCTATTTAGAGCCTCTCGTGGAAAACCCTAGATCGATCCCGATCCCTCCCCCCCCCACGTCGCGGTTCCTCCTCCCTAGCCCCTCCCGCTTGATACCAAGCTCGTACGAGCGTAGCCATCGCCATGGCCACGCCACCCACATTGCCATCGTCCTCTCCGCAGCCAGAGAGCCTGTCCAAAAGCTTCGTCGTCGTCCACTACCTCGACTCCGACCTCGGGCTCGAGCTGGGGGAACCCATAACGTGCGCCTCAATCGGTTTCTTCCTTCTCCCCTGCCGTCACCATTGCCGTCGATCTGCGCATCCCCGACCAGCCCCAACCTCCTTGAGCTCACCACCATGCTCCCTGTGAGCGTCCACATCTTTTCCCCATCTTCCCAATGCGATAGCTTGCTCTACCGCTATTTCCCGGAGAGCCAAAACCCACCGCCGCCTGAGCTCATCGCCGGCATCACTCTGGTCACCAATTGGTCACGCGTGTGTATCCACTAGCTCCGTGCGTGCCCGTAGAACAGTTCTAGAACCCTGGACCGCTCGAACTCGGGGTAAAACAAGGATTCCTCCGAGCTCCCCTTCTGGCTACGGTCGGACGTTGTTGCTCCGGCCAAATCTAGTCTCCCCTGGTCGGACCAGTGCTAGCATTCGACGCGCCGTATCACTGGCGTTCGAACGCGACCAGTCTCACGTCCATCCATGCCCTGTGGACGAATTCCGCGCGTCGCCGCCATGTTCTATGATCACTGGCTGTAAACGTCGGTGGTGATGATGTGACCAATTAGTTTAAATGCTAATGACCCTTTTACTTAAGCCCACGACCACTTACATGTGGGCCATGCGACTGTAGTGATTAGGATTAGCACAAATTAAATATGTTAACTAATTGACACACTGACAGTAGGGCCCCACCTCCTAATTAACCTATTTAACTTAACTTAATCAATTGTTAAGTTAACATTCACTCACTGCGAGGCCCCACATGTCAGATTGACCAGTCTAAGTCCATAGTTGACTGCTCACTGGGCAGTCAACTAGATCCCATGTGCCAGCCTGTGTAACACTCTGTTGGGTGCACTTTATGTGTGCGCTTAGCATTTATCCAATTAATTTGAATTAATAATAAATTCAGAAAATATTTAAAATTTTGGGAATTCATATAAAATAAACCGTAGCTTAGGTGAAAATAATTTATATATGGAAGTTGATCAGAAAAATGTAACGAATCTGTAATATGTCATTTGCATGCATGACCAACACCTCTATCATAATGAACATTGATATTTTGCATCAGAATCAATTAATGAAATAATATCTGGAGTCAGGTAAATATTCCATATATTTTCCCACTTCAACTAAATTGTGTAGTACTAAAACAGAGCACATCATCATCACCTTTTGCCATCCCATGCATTTGTGTTGCATTTGTTTGCTCTGTTATTTATTTGTTTACCCCACATTTTCTTTTATTGGTAGACCCCGAGACAGCTGTAAACCATGAGATTGACTACATCATTGAGTAGCTGGTTTCATCTATAGAGCAATCAGGCAAGCAACCCCCCTGCCCTTTGATCATTCCGATATCGCCTATTCTTTCTCTCTACTTTCATGCATTAGGTATTTGTATCTCTATTATTCAGTTGATCATACTCTGATGCATAGCCTGATTTTGTCGCCTGGTAAAAGTACTTGACATGTTATGCTAGCATGCCTAGTATAGCTATGCTGGTGTTCCATTAGTTGGCCCTACATCCTTGTTTGTGTTGCTATGCTAGATTACCAGGCTATGATACCCTATGGGCGGGTATGCTTTACATTACTACATTACAATGTTACATTTATGTTGGTATGGGGGCTGAAGGGCAGGTGGTACCATACAGTAAGAGATGGACCTGAGCCCCGACAACTCCTGAGTGATGCAACACGGGAACCCAACAGATATCCATTGGATGATGGTGAGGTTAGTATTGTCCCCACATTTTTAAAGTTAGTGGAACGACAAGACATGCGAAGACCATCCAGGATGAGGTGGGCCCAGGCCCTGGTCGATGTCTGTAGATAAATGGAATAATACGACCAACAAGATTTGGGTATTTGAACCGAGATTGTCACTGGAATATACACACTAACCACCGTGCACGGTAATGTTTATGGGGCCCTCAACGTCACCAGTTCCTCCTGAAAGCTTTCTTAGATGTCACAGTTTAGAACTGTAGGCTGATTGTTGGGGTGAGCATAGTACTACCTGCTATCTGTACAGAGATGGGCTTGGTCCCCGACCAGTCTCGCCATGTGCAGCAGCGGATTAGGTGAGCGGCCGAACAACCCTTTCACGCTTAGGATGTAGACCGACGGGTGACTTCTCTAGAGAGCCTAGGTAGGACTTCGGTGTGTCGATTGTCCGAGGCCGAGCATTACCCAAGAAAGTGTGTCTGGCCAGAGATAATCTAGCGTATCGGGTTATGTGGTGCACCCCTGCAGGGAAGACGAAACTATTTGGGTAGCCGCGTCCATCGTAACGGATGGCTTGGAGATGTACCCCGATCTTATACCACTTGAACTGGATACTTGATAAAACACACCTACTATATATGTCTATACAACTTGAACCGGTTACTAGATATGATTCACTAGTTCTATAAATATGGAATGCCCGAGGATCGCTTTCTTGCAGGGAGTCGAGGAAGGATTTCAGGGTATGGTATTGTTGTACTATTTACTTATACTCATATGCGCACATACCCTTCCTTTGCTGCAAGATGCTCTATTCCTCTTCTAATGCTGCAAGATGATGGCACGTGTGTTTCATAGAGATTCCCCCCTTTATTCTGGCATTTCTGCAGTGTAGCCCACAAATATACCCCTATTCCTTTGATATCGATTCATATGTAGCATAGTTCCAAAGTAAGTCTTGTGAGTACTTTGGATGAGTACTCGCCGTTGCTTTGCTATCTTTTTCCTTCAACCCAGTTGCTACTATAAGATAGTAGCCTCTCAGATACAGGTATTCTCGATGATGGATACTACTTGGAGTTTGATGTTGACGAGTAGTTCAGAGGTCCTAGGCTGGAGGCATGCGCCTTTTCAATCTAGTGTCATTGTTTTGCTCAACCGTCTTAAGGAAAAACTTGTTTAACTTCGTTTATACCCATAATTTTTTGTTTGTTGACTGATGTATTGTGGGTCCTCGTGACCCCGGCTTCTAATATAAAGATTCATGTTTAAGTTGTGTCGTAGAGTTGTGTTGTGATATTGACGTGGGTCACCATTGGTGATCGTGCATGATGCATGTATGATTAGTGCATGATTATAAACGGGGGCGTCAAAGTCACATTTGTCATAGACATAAGCTACTAAATCTCTGTATATAAGTTGTGAAATAGACATCCATACAATAGTCCACCTCCATCCTTTGCTCGCACTCCCCAACAATACCCCGCTTGCATCCTCCTCGCAATCATCATTTCACCAGCCCTATAAACCTCTCGGTGGCGCCAATGTTCCTAGAACTATGCCATCACCCTTCAGTGATGTGTTGATATGTTCGATGGGTATCCATCGAGTATGGATACCCATCGGGCATATGTATAGGTATGTGATTATTGTACCCTCACCATACCCTACCCATTTCTATGCTTTATCTATAAAAAACTTCTTTGCACATATGTAGCCTGGATCGATGTCAACTCTTTTTTGTTTGAGTAAGTTTGGTATCTTTATTGATTAACTACATAAGGTACAACAAAAGTATCCTAAAGTGGAAGTAGCCATACGTATTGACAATACTCGAGAGTAAGAGATTTTTTTACAAAATTGTGCTCTTCCATATTAGATGCTCTCCCCTTTTGAATGATGGCCACCTCCTAGAAAGAATTTCGGTAGCCTTAATCTCCATGGGCATCATAATGTACGCGCCTTCACTCGCTCCATTGGCAGGGAATTCGACATATAAAGGAGCCTTGCCAAGCCACGGGTCCAACCAGATAAGGTCCCATCTCCATTTCCTATGGAAATGTTTATACCGAGGTGGATATCATGTTTGATCACCTGGAAGGACTCCCAGAACTAGGAGCGCTCCCTTCGATCACAAGGGAGGAACTCGGCAGCCCTGCATGCATTTAGCTTTTATAAGATGCAACCATAGCCCTCCCTCATCCTTTAGAATCACCACACCCATCTCAGCATAAGGGACACATTCATGCATTGGGCTGCCAGAATACGTTAACCCCATGGGCCCTTAGGGAAGCATATATCAGCCCACTTAACCATATGGTATTTCTGGTGCCGATTGACCGCTTGTCAGAAGAATTGTGATAGATCCTTGTCAAATGAGCTATGTACCTCTTTTGATATAATATACAATCCCATCATATACATGGGAGGCTAGAGAGACAAGAGTCTATATGCATGAATTTACTCCCTTTAGAGGAGAATCTCCAGCGCCACGACTCCGTCTTGAATGCAACGCGCCCCAAAAGTAGGCCAAAGTCCCTGGTATGGATCATAGAATTAGAAAGCGGCATCCCCAAGTATCCAAGGATAACCTACAATTAGGTTCTCTGCTATTTGGCGCTTGTTCTCCAATGAAAACACCATGACCACAACCCCACTCTTATCGAAGTTGATATAAAGTCCCAGCATGAACGCATGAAAGGAGTAGGAACGTAAGATTGATGATATCCAGTTACGACCCTCATAGCATGATCATGATGTCATATGCATATTGTAGATGTGCCACACCATGCAGCTCTAGGGATAATATGCGCAACCACACCAGAGATGTGATCAGTCATCATAGCTTCATCCAGGATGTCCGCCAGGGCGTCAACGAGAAGGTTAAAGAAGAGGAGAGAAATAGATACCCCGACCTCACCCCGCGCGACGACCTATAAAATAGGCGCTCACCTCTCCATTAACATTGGTAGTGGTGCTATCACTCATGACCATCTCCATGGTCCAACAACACCGACGAACATCGAACCCCCTCCGGTTAGGGACTTGGCGGAGAAATGACCAGTCCAAGCGATTGTAAGCATTATAGAAATTTAGCTGAAGGAACACACCCTTCTAGCACTGAACCTTAACCTAATGAACAATTCATGATGCTCTAGGGTCGCATCGTGAATACGGCGCCCCTTAACAAAGGTGAACTAGTAAGGGTGTGTGAGGCATTCCACCACCAGGGCAAACCGTGTTGCACACACCTTAGCAAATATCCATTGAAGGACATTTATCACCGTGAACGGTCTAATGTGACCGATATCTGTTTCCCCAACTAATTTTGGGATTAGGGAACCACACGGAAGTTCAAATGGGACATATACAATGTCCCAATGTAGAATTTTTAGAACATTCGCTTAATCATCGCCTAAAGATGCTCTCAAAACTAATGGAAAAAGGAGACTAGGAGGCCATTCAAACAAGACACCAAACTAGCCTTCACCTCTGCAATCGCCGGACCAACCTCCTCAGGAAAGAATGAGAGGGTCAGTTCCGCATTCTCGTCGGCAGACACCCTTGCCTCTGCTGGCCAGCAGTTTACACCCACCGCAACCCTAAACCAGGGCTCCACCATGAAGATCTCCTTATAGAAGGTATAGATATGTACCAAGATAGTCCTGCAACCTTCAAGAGGACCGCTTCTTTCCCAAGGCATGGGCGATGGCCCATTTACTATGCCGCATATTCGCAATGCCATGGAAGTAAGCAGCGTCGGCATCCCGTGGAGAGGCCAATTCCGACGACTGCGTTGACGCGATAAAATCTTTCCACCCTTGAATATCTTCATAACGATAAAGCCCCCCCTCCCCCCCCCCCCCCGCCGCCGCTTTGGATTAAGCAACCATCCGATACAACGAGCTCATTGGGCCGCAGCACAAACAAGCCCAAAAGAAAAAAAAGAGAAACAAATGTCGACAATGGCAGATCGACGAAACGAAGATGGCTGGGAACCGTTGCACCCTCCGGAGAAGTACCACCGCGCTTCTAGCACTCCAAAGCGCCGCATACCGAGCAACACCTTCAAGAAGGAATGCGACGCCGCCGCCGCTGCTACCCAGACAAGTCCTAGGGTTTTCCCCGGTACGCAGAGGGCAGTGGGGAAGGGGTATACCCGACGCCCTTCAGGAAGGTCCGGCGGCGCGCACATGCGTCACCGCGTCGATGCCGGATGAGCCGTCAGGGATTTCTCCAAACCCAAACCACCACCCGGGACAATTCAAAGTGCACCACCAGACCTGCCGCCCACCAACATGTGCCACCATGGTCAGCGAACCAACCTCGTCATCTTCCTGAGGCCACCGACACGAGACCTGGAGGAGGGACGAGGAGCCAACGAGCTCGGGGGCATCCGCAACTCAGCCGATGAGAGGGGACAGCCACCGCCGCCGCCGCAGAGCCGACCGGACATGACGACAGAAGCTTACCAGGCCCGAACAGGCCCGACCGGGCCCCAAAGGGTCCGGACAACCCCTGCCATCATGTTGTAGCACATCGGCCGAAGGAGCCGCCACCACCCGCAGCCCCCGACTCCGCACAACCTCCACCAGGGAGCCACGCCGCCACACGCTGGCCCGCCCAACCTAGATGGGCCCAAAAGGGCCTAGATCTGCGCAGAGCGGATGCCGCCGGCCAGCCACACCACCACGCGCCCCGCGGCCAACGGCCACGTCGCCGCATCAGGAATGCCCGCGACCCACAGAACCCCGCGCCCCTACACAAGCGTGGAAAGAAGGGCCCGTCGCCGCCATCGCCGCGCGGGCAGCGCCCGGCGGACCATGCCGACAACAGCGGCAGGAGGGAGCGGCGGGGGCGGAAGGCTGGAGGAGAGGACGGCGGCGGCGGCAGGGGGCCGAGCGAGCGAAGCCGTCCAACTCTATAAAACCTCAGCTGAATATCTTCATAATGTAGGCCTCAAAGTCCGACCAAATTCGTCCGCTGTCACATGAAGCTTAGGGTTCCATGGTTGGTTCTCGAACTTGCCAGATGCCGACGCTGATGGGAAAACATTTTGCCTATTGCATAGGTCCTTTTATTGATTATTAGCATCCATAAGGACAAGACACACACACACACACACACACACTGACACACACACACATGTATGATGCATATAGTCTACAACTTGCGATCGAGAACAACACTCCAGTTGTATATATGTCCGTCGATTGATCGTCTACATGAGGAGCCCCCTGGCTATGCGGCCGTCAGCGCCCTGGGGAAAGAAGCCGCCGGCCTGGGCGGGGCTTCCGGTGCCGTACACGATGCCGAGGATCTCCTCGGGCGTGCGATCGTAAGCGAGCGAGTAGCGGTCGCCGGCGATGATGTTCCCCACGGTCTGCCCCTCGGGCCCCTCACCCGGCGCCACCACTAGCCCCTCGTCCTTCACCCCCCTCCTCCCAAGCTCGTTCCGCAGCTCGGAGATGTGCGCGGTCACCTCCGCCACACCAACACCATAGCTCGCCACCCGCGACAGTCCGCGCTCGTACAGCAGGGCCCGGATCACCGCGTCCTGTGCGGATTCCACGCCCAGCAGTCCCGCCACCAGCTGCGTGCAATCAATCACAGAAGTACGACAAGTTAATTAGAGTATCACGTACATGTAATTAATGGGAATATCGATCAGTACGCATGCACGCATTTTGTGTGTCTGATCGATACGGCTGGTGGTAGGGTGATCACGCGTGTGGTGTAGCCTAGGTACGTACCCTTCTGGCCTGAGGAGTGAGGAGCTTGGGGTTGGCGCCGACGTAGCCGGTCAGGCCGACGTACGGGATGATGTAGGAGGCGATGAGGAAGTTGAGGCTGTTCTCGTAGGGGTTGAAGGGCGGGTCCAGCGTCGTGTTCATCGCCTGCTCCACGATCTTGCCGATGTTGGTCGCGCTGATGTCCAGCTGCGGCCGCGGGAATCCCCTCACGTTCTGCTTGATCGCCCTGCACAGACACACGCACGTACTGTTCATAAACGACATGCTAGTATGCTACTTCTCTGCTACTAATATTTCTTGGTCGGGAGAGAGTCCGAGTGGCCGAATTGTGAGGTTAATTGCGTACGTACCTGAGGTGGCCAACTTCTTGGTAGCAGAACTGTGTGGCGACGTCTCGGACGAAGGGGGTGAGGACGGCGGTCTGGCCACCGATGGGATGCGGGCCGCCGCCGGTGAGGTTGACGTCGATGCCATCGAGGCCGTAGCCCAGCGCCGACCAGCAGAAGAACTCCGCCTCCAGGTACTCGAGGTTCAGCGGGAACTCCAGCAGGTCCACGTCCGATTGTGGCAGCAGCGTGCCGCCGCCGCCGAAGAACCCGCGGTACCGTGCCCACTCGTTGTCCATGTCCTGCGCCCGGCAGACGCCGCCGCAGAGAGCAGCCGCCACCAAGGCGACCACCACGACGAAGGTGGCCGGCGCAGCCATGGCAATACTACTTGCAGCTCGTAGTATGATCACGAGTTGGGAGTTTGGACGCCAAGGATGATGGTAGGATCACTGATCTGCAGGTTTGGGGGACTTGACTTGTGCGTGTTCTCGTCCTCGCGATCGGCGAATGTAATATAGGCGGTGCGGCACATGCGGAAGGGGTGCAACGTGGAGCGTGACGTGGACGGGAACGGGAAGAGGAGTGGGGGTGGCGCGCCAAGGGTGTGGCGTCCGCGGGAGCTACGTGTGGCGTTGTTTAAACGGCAGGTCGCTGTTTCCTTTGTCTTGGAGGAAATTTGAGTGGGTCGACCATTACTCCATTGTGTGACGTTTTCTGTGCAGTTTTCTAGTTTTGGACCTTACCATGGGCTCCTGAAGCACACACAATGGTGGCGCAAATTAGACAAGTTCCCATACACGAAATGGGGCATGCGATGTGCGCTCAGAAAGAAAGGTAGGAAGGGCGAAGAAACAGTCACATATGCTTGCAAGGCATTATAGGACAGTGCTTGAAAGGAAACTATTAGCATGATGTAATACCTCTTTTTTACGTTAGCAACGTGTATAACTTTTTTTGCGCAAAAAAATGTATAACTTTTCCCCCGAAAAAAAAGCAAAGTGTATAACTTTTTAAACATGCATTCGTCCCTTAGGGCTTCTTTGGTTTACTAGTTTTTCAAACCATAAGAATAGAAAAAGTAAATGATTAATAGGTCATGTCAGTTGAATCGAAGAATTCACCATGGAAAGTGCACCCCAATCTCCTAATTGGATTGATAATTAATGTCAACGTATCTTAAGGGACTTAGCCTTTTCATTTTTGTGATCCAAAACCATATTGAGTCAATTCTTTCTCAAATGTCCTTAAAGATCAAACTTCAAAATCTCACCGAGACAGTGTTTTGGACGGTGTCACCAAAATGTTACAAGGGTGACGAGATTACATTTCGGTCACATTGTACAAAAAGTGTTGATGATTCAAGTGTTAGATGTTCCAAGTCTGATGGCCGAGCTGACAAACCTTCCTTCAGACATGCAAGGAAAAGGAAGGGTAAGGATGGAAACTCCTCTACCAAGTACTTGACATTGCCGACTGCAAGTCCTCCATCATGCACTCGAAAAATCCTTAAGATATAGACGCGGCTCTTTGAGGTTACCATTCAGACACAACTCCACATGGTAAACACTTAGAATAAGGGACATTGGCGAAAACCAGTATTGGAAAGGGTTTTGAACAGACAAATACACTGGTAGATGGTTGGACTCTGATGAATCAACAAACATTAGACATCTGAAGAGGTGATATTGTGTGAATCACCCCCCCCCATAATACTCCCTCAGTTTTTATTTACTTCGCATATTAGCTTTGGTCAAAGTCAATCTTTGTAAACTTTGACGAAGTTTATACACAAAAGTATTAACATATACAATAACAAATCAATACCCTTAGATTCATTATTGAATATACTTTCACATCATATAGATTTGTTATTATAAATGTTCATACTTTTTTCTATAAACTTGGTCAAACTGTATGAAGTTTGACTTCAGTCAAATCTAATATGCAGAGTAAATAAAAACGAAGGGAGTATTAGTTAGCATCCCTTGATCATTTATGGCACCCCAAACATCCGACTTCATTTTCCTATTGGAAAGGAAAAAAATAGTTCTAACATGAACTTGTTCACCTGCAATAGTCAAGAACTCTTGACGGTATCTAGCTGGAACAACGTGTTCATCCTGAATAACTTGATTTAAGGACAAAGAATTTCGTGATGGATGGTGTTGGACACATAAGAAACAACAACTGGACATCTCCAGTGGTGACTGCACTAGTGGTTGTTGATGGACACAAAAGAAACAATGACCAATAGATGTCTACAAAGGTGACTACAACCGCTCAGGCGTGGCTCCTTGAGTATATTGATATGTATATGCATTGTTGTAATATGAAAATGAAATGTGTATCAACAAAAGGCTATATTGAGACTACCCTTAAGATGTAATTCAACCGATATATAATTATGTTGGGTTAATGTATTGTTTAATCGTGTTGCATATTATCGGTTGTTATACTTTGTATTTTTAATTAACTAAATGTACTAGGGACTAATAGAACAGAAGGCTTGTTACTAGTAAGTAAAATACCAGTGAAGATCTAATTTTGAAACATGCCACAAGTGGAGTAGTTACTAGTGACACTCGCCTATTTTGCTAATTACTGGTAACTTCTTACCACTGGCGAGTTACCATTGACGGCTACTCTGCTCGTGAATAATGTGGAAAATGCACCCATCACTAGTAAGTTGTAGTAGGGGTCCTACATTGGCTTGTGTGCATGGGAGCCTTCAAGGTGTGAAGGACGAAGCAAGATGTTTGCATGAACCTAGAGACCTATTTGGTGAAGATCTACCCTGATTAAGGCTAGACTTTCATGGTCGTAAGCCTTGGTGGCATAGGCTGAGTGCTCCATTGTGGGTGTAGTTCTCCATGGACTTGTCCTCCATGGATCTGGCAATTATGGTCTTCATGATCCTAGAACTTTTATGGTTTGAAGCCTCCATCAACATGAAGTAGGACAAGGCAAACTATCCGAATCACGGGAAAAATCTTATGCCATGCTCAGGTGATGGTGTCCTGGATAAGGAGGTGCTAACCATGTTGGCTCCCAGACATATGGGCCGGGATGAGGACTCTCAAAGTAACTATTTTGTAGGACATATTCGTCAGGCTCAGCATCTAGAGGGAATCTCCCCAAAGACTTGGCGCGTACTCCAAGACATAGAGGCGATCGTCAGAAAGATTACTCTTAGATGTAACCGATCTATGTATAACCCTAGGTACCCCCGGTGTCAATACACGACGAGGGGTGTAGATCATAGAGTTGGGGAACGCAGTAATTCAAAAAAATTTCTACGATCACACAAGATCTATCTAGGAGAAGCATATCAACGAGCGGGGGGAGTGTGTCCACATACCCTCGTAGACCGAAAGCGGAAGCGTTTAGTAACGCGGTTGATGTAGTCGAATGTCTTCACGATCCAATCGATCCAAGTACCGAACGTACGGCACCTTCGTGTTTAGCACACGTTCAACACGATGATGTCCCTCGAGCTCTTGATCCAGTTGAGGACGAGGGAGAGTTCCGTCAGCACGACGGCGTGGCGACGGTGATGATAAAGTTACCGGCGCAGGGCTTCGCCTAAGCACTACGACGATATGACCGAGGTGTGTAACTATGGAGGGGGGCACCACACATGGCTAAGACAAATCTTGGAGTTCCTTTGGGGTGCCCCTGCCCACGTATATAAAGGAGGGAGGGAGAGAGGCCGGCCCTCCTAGGGGCGCGCCAAGTGTAGGGAGTCCTACTAGGACTCCTAAGTCCTACTAGGACTCCTAAGTCTTAGTAGGATTCCCTTTCCTTTTCGGAGTAGGAAAGAAGGAAAGGAGGGAGAGGGAGAAGGAAAGGGGGGCCGCGCCCCTACACCTTGTCCAATTCGATTTGGGCAGGGGGAGGCGTGCGCCACCTCATGGCCCTTCTTCCCTCTATCCACTAAAGCCCAATAAGGCCCATTAACTTCCCCCGACGAATTCCCGTAACTCTCCTGTACTCCGAAAAATACCCGGATCACTCGGAACCATTCCGATGTCCGAATATAGCCTTACAATATATCGATCTTTATCTCTCGACCATTTCAAGACTGCTCGTCATGTCCGTGATCTCATCCGGGACTCCGAACAAACTTTGGTCATCAAATCACATAACTCATAATACAAATCGTCATCGAACGTTAAGCGTGCGGACCCTACGGGTTCGAGAACTATGTAGACATGACCGGGACACATCTCCGGTCAACAACCAATAGCGGAACCTAGATGCTCATATTGGCTCCTACATATTCTACGAATATCTTTATCGGTCAAACCACATAACAACATACGTCATTTCCTTTGTCATCGGTATGTTACTTGCCCGAGATTCGATCGTCGGTATCATCATACCTAATTCAATCTCGTTATCGACAAGTCTTTTTACTCGTTCCGTAATGTATTATCCCGTAACTAACTCATTAGTCATATTGCTTGCAAGGCTTATAGTGATGTGCATTACCGAGAGGGCCTAGAGATACCTCTCTGATACACGGAGTGAAAAATCCTAATCTTGATCTATGCCAACTCAACAAACACCTTCGGAGACACCTGTAGAGCATCTTTATAATCACCTAGTTACGTTGTGACGTTTGATAGCACATAAAGTGTTCCTCCGGTATTCGGGAGTTGCATAATCTCATAGTCAGAGGAATATGTATAAGTCATGAAGAAAGCAATATCAATAAAACTAAACGATCATTATGCTAAGCTAACGGATGGGTCTTTTCCATCACATCAATCTTTAATGATGTGATCTCGTTCATCAAATGACAACACATGTCTATGGTCAGCAAACTTAACCATCTTTGATTAACGAGCTAGTCAAGTAGAGGCATACTAGGGACACTTTGTTTGTCTATGTATTCACACATGTACTAAGTTTCCGGTTAATACAATTCTAGCATGAATAATAAACATTTATCATGATATAAGGAAATATAAATAACAACTTTATTATTGCCTCTAGGGCATATTTCCTCCAGTCTCCCACTTGCACTAGAGTCAATAATCTAGTTCACATCATCATGTGATTTAACACCAATAGTTCACATCTTTATGTGATTAGTTCACATCTCCATGTGACTAATACCCAAAGGGTTTACTAGAGTCGATAATCTAGTTCACATCGCTATGTGATTAACACCCAAAGAGTGATCATATTTTTCTTGTGAGAGAAGTTTAGTCAACAGGTCTGCCACATTCAGAGTTGTATGTATTTTGCAAATTTTCTACGTCTACAATGCTCTGAACGGAGCTACTCTAGATATTCGCTCCCACTTTCAATATGTATCCAAATTGAGACTTAGAGTCATCTGGATCAGTGTCAAAACTTGCATCGACGTAACCCTTTATGACGAACTTTTTGTCACCTCCATAACCGAGAAAAATGTCCTTATTCCACTAAGGATAATTTTGACCGCTGTCCAGTGATCCACTCCTGGATCACTATTGTACCCTCTTGCCAAACTCATGGTGAGGTACACAATAGGTCTGGTACACAGAATAGAATACTTTATAGAACCTGTGACTGAGGCATAGGGAATGACTTTTCATTCTCTTTCTATTTTCTGTCGTGGTCGGGTTTTGAGTCTTTACTCAACTTCACACCTTGCAACACAGGCAAGAACTCCTTCTTTGACTGTTCCATTTGAACTACTTCAAAATCTTGTCAAGGTATGTACTCATTGAAAAAACTTATCAAGCGTCTTTGATATATATATCTATAGATCTTGATTCTCAATATGTAAGCAACTTCATCGAGGTCTTTCTTTGAAAAAACTCCTTTCAAACACTCCTTTATGCTTTCATGAAAATTCTACATCATTTCTGATCAACAATATGTCATTCACATATACTTATCAGAAAGATTGTAGTTCTCCCACTCACTTTCTTGTAAATATAGGCTTCACCAAAAGTATATATAAAACCATATGCTTTGATCACCTTAGCAAAGTGTATATTCCAACTCCGAGATGCTTGCACCAGTCCATAGATGGATCGCTGGAGCTTGCACACTTTGTTAGTACCTTTAGGATTTACAAAACCTTCTTGTTGCATCATATACAACTCTTCTTTAAGAAATCCATTAAGGAATGTAGTTTTGACATCCATTTGCCAGATTTTATAAAATGTGTCAATTGCTAACATGATTCGGACAAACTTAAGCATCGATACGAGTGAGAAAATCTTATCATAGTCAACACCTTGAACTTGTCAAAAACCTTTTGTGTCAATTCGAGCTTTGTAGATAGTAACACTACTATCAGCGTCCATCTTCCTCTTGAAGATCCATTTAATATCAATGGCCTGCCGATCATCGGGCAAGTCAATCAAAGTCCATACTTTGTTCTCATACATGGATCCCATCTCAGATTTCATGGCCTCAAGCCATTTCGTGGAATCTGAGCTCATCATTGCTTCCTCATAGTTCGTAGGTTCGTCATGGTCAAGTAACATGACTTCCAGAAAGGATTACCGTACCACTCTGGTGCGGACTATACTCTGGTTGACCTACGAGGTTCGGTAGTAACTTGATCTGAAGTTTCATGATCATCCTCATTAGCTTCCTCACTAATTGGTGTAGGAATCACTACAACTGATTTATGTGATGAACTAATTTTCAATAAGGGAGAAGGTACAATTACCTCATCAATTTCTACTTTCCTCCCACTCACTTCTTTCGAGAGAAACTCCTTCTCTAGAAAGGATCCATTCTTAGCAATGAATATCTTGCCTTCGGATCTGTGATAGAAGGTTTACCCAACCGTTTCCTTTTGGGTATCCTATGAAGACGCACTTCTCCGATTTAGGTTTGAGCTTATCGATTTGAAACTTTTTCACATAAGCATCGCAACCCCAAACTTTTAAGAAATGACAACTTAGGTTTCTTGCCAAACCATAGTTCATATGGCGTCGTCTCAACGGATTTAGATGGTGCCCTATTTAACGTGAATGCAGTTGTCTCTAATGCATAACCCCAAAACGATAGTGGTAAATCGGCAAGAGACATCATAGATCGTACCATATCTAATAAAGTACGGTTATGACGTTTGGACACACCATTACACTATGGTGTTCCAGGTGGCTTGAGTTGCGAAACTATTCCACATTATTTCAAATGAAGACCAAACTCATAACTCAAATATTCGCCTCCGTGATCAGATCGTAAAAACTTTATTTTCTTGTTGCGATGATTGTCCACTTCACTCTAAAATTCTCTGAACTTTTCAAATGTTTCAAACTAATGTTTCATTAAGTAGATATATCCATATCTGCTCAAATCATCTGTGAATGTCAGAAAATAATGATACCCGCCGCGAGCCTCAACACTCATCGGACCGCATACATTGGTATGTATTATTTCCAATAAGTCAGTGGCTCGCTCCATTTTCCGGAGAACAGAGTCTTAGTCATCTTGCCCATGAGGCATGGTTCACAAGCATAAAATGATTCATAATCAAGTGATTCCAAAAGTCCATCCGCATGGAGTTTCTTCATGCGCTTTACACCAATATGACCTAAACGGCAGTGCCACTAGTATGTTGCACTATCATTATCAACTTTGCATCTTTTGGCATAAATATTATGAATATGTGTATCACTACAATCGAGATTCAATAAACCACACCTTGGGTGTATGACCACAGAAGGTTTTATTCATGTAAACAGAATAACAATTATTCTTTGACTTAAATGAATATCCGTATTGCAATAAACATGATCCAATCATATTATGCTCAACGCAAACACCAAATAAAATTTATTTTAGGTTCAACACTAATCCCGAAGGTAAAGGGAGTGTGCGATTGTGATCTTATCTACCTTGGAATCACATCCAACACACATCGTCACCTCGCCCTCAACTAGTCTCTGTTCATTTTGTAACTCCTGTTTCAAGTTACTAATCATAGCAACTGAACCAGTATCAAATACCCAGGGGCTACTATGAACACTAGTAAAGTACACATCAATAACATGGATATCATATATACTTTTGTTCACCTTGCCATCCTTCTTATCTGCCAAGTATTTGGGGCAGTTCTGCTTCCAGTGACCATTTCCTTTGCAGTAGAATCACTTAGTTTCAGGCTTGGGTCTAGCTTTGGGCTTCTTCATGGGAGTGGAAACTTGCTCGCCATTCTTCTTGAAGTTACCTTTCTTTCCCTTGCCCTTTTACTTGAAACTAGCGATCCTGTCAACCATCAACACTTGATGCTTTTCTTGATTTCTACCTTCACCGATTTCAGCATCGCGAAGAGCTCAGGGAATCATTTTCGTCATCCCTTGCATATTATAGTTCATCACGAAGTTCCTGTAACTTGGTGATAGTGACTAGAGAACTCTGTCAATCATTATCTTATCTGGAAGATTAACTCCCGCATAATTCAAGCGATTGTAGTACTCAAACATTCTGAGCACATGCTCACTGGTTGAGCTATTCTCCTCCATCTTGTAGGCAAAATACTTGTCATAGGTCTCATACCTCTCGACTCGGGAATGAGTTTGAAATACCAATTTCAGCTCTTGGAACATCTTATATGCTCCTTGGCGTTCAAAATATTTTTGAAGTCCTGGTTCTAAGCTGTGAAGCATGGCGCACTAAAATATCAAGTAGTCATCATACCGAGCTTGCCAAACGCTCATAACGTCTGCATCTGCTCCTGCAATAGGTCCATCACCTAGTGGTGCATTAAGGACATAATTCTTCTGTGCAGCAATGAGGATAATCCTCAGATCACTGACCCAGTCCGCATCATTCCTACTATCATCTTTCAACTTATTTTTCCCTAGGAACATATCAAAAATAAAACAGGGAGCTATACGCGATCTATTGATCTACAACATAGATATGCAAATACTAGCAGGACTAAGTTCATGATAAATTAAAGTTCAATTAATTATATTACTTAAGAACTCCCACTTAGATAGACATCCCTCTAGTCATCTAAATGATCACGTGATCCATATCAACTAAACCATGTCCGATCATCACGTGAGATGGAGTAGTTTTCAATGGTGAACATCACTATGTTGATCATATCTACTATATGATTCACGTTCAACCTTTCGGTCTCAGTGTTCCGAGGCCATATCTGCATATGCTAGGCTCGTCAAGTTTAACCCGAGTATTATACGTGTGCAAAACTGGCTTGCACCCGTTGTATGTGAACGTAGAGCTTATCACACCCGATCATCACGTGGTGTCTCGGCACGACGAACTGTAGCAATGGTGCATACTCAGGGAGAACTCTTATACCTTGAAATTTAGTGAGAGATCATCTTATAATGCTACCGCTGTACTAAGCAAAATAAGATCCATAAAGGATAAACATCACATGCAATCAAAATAAGTAATATGATATGGCCATCATCATCTTGTGCCTTTGATCTCCATCTCCAAAGCACCATCATGATCATCATCTTCACCGGCTTGACACCTTGATCTCCATCGTAGCATCGTTGTCGTCTCGCCAACTATTGTTTCTACAACTATCACTACCGCTTAGTGATAACGTAAAGAAATTACATGGCGATTGAATTTCATACAATAAAGCGACAACCATAAGGCTCCTTCCAGTAGCCGATAATTGTTACAAAACATGATCATCTCATACAACAATTTATATCTCATGATGTCTTGACCATATCACATTACAACATGCCCTGCAAAAACAAGTTAGACGTCCTCTACTTTGTTGTTGCAAGTTTTACGTGGAAACTACGGGATTCTAGCAAGAACCATTCTTACCTACGCATCAAAACCACAATGATTTTTCATCAAGTGTGGTATTTTAACCTTCAACAAGGACCGGGCATAGTCAAACTTGATTCAACTAAAGTTGGAGAAATAGACACCCGCTAGCCACCTATGTGCGAAGCACGTCAGTAGAACCAGTCTCATGAACGCGTGATACGTCCATTTTGCAAGATGTTTTCTTACTATTATTTATAATGTTTTTATCCATAATAATGCTTTTTGGAGTAATTCTAATGCCTTTTATCTCATAATTTGCAAGGAACACACCAGAGGGAGAATTCCGGCAGCTGACAATCTGGACCTAGAAAAGCTACGTTAGGCCACCTATTCTGCACAACTCCAAATAAGCTGAAACCTCACGGGTTTTTTATGGAATATATAAGAAATACTGGAGCCAATAAACACCAGAGGGGGGCCAGCAGGTGGGCACAACCCACCTGGGCGCGCCAGGCCCCCCAGGCGCGCCCTGGTGGGTTGTGGCCTCCTCGACCCACCTCCGGTGCCCATCTTCTGGTATATAATTCATTTTGACCTAGAAAAAAAAATAATAGGAGGACTTTCGGGACGAAGCGCCGCCGCCTCGAGGCGGAACTTGGGCAGGAGCACTTTTTCCCTCTGGCGGAGTGATTCCGCCGGGGGAACTTCCCTCCCGGAGGGGGAAATCATCGTCGTCATCATCACCAACAACTCTCCCATCTTGGGGAGGGCAATATCCATCAACATCTTCAACAGCACCATCTCCTCTCAAACCCTAGTTCATCTCTTGTGTTCAATCTTGCTACCGGAACTATAGATTGTTATTTGTGGGGTGACTGGTAGTGTTGATTACACCTTGTAGTTGATTACTATATGGTTTATTTGGTGGAAGATTATATATTCATATCCATTATGATATTTAATACTACTCTGATCATGAACATGTTTATAATTTGTGAGTACTTACTTTTGTTCTTGAGGTCACGGGAGAAATCATGTTACAAGTAATCATGTGAACTTGATATGTGTTTGATATTTTGATAGTATGTACGTTGTTATTCCCTTAGTGGTGTCATGTGAACGTCGATTACATGACACTTCACCATATTTGGGCCTAAGGGAATGCATTGTGGAGTAGCAATTAGATGGTGGGCTGCGAGAGTGACAGTAGCTTAAACCCTAGTTTATGCGTTTTTCGTATGGGACCGATTGGATCCAAAAGTTTAATGCTATGGTTAGAATTTATTCTTAATACTTTTCTCGTAGTTGCAGATGCTTGTGGGAGGGTTAATCATAAGTAGGAGGTTTGTTCAAGTAAGAACATCACCTAAGCACTGGTCCACCCACATATCAAATTACCAAAGTAGTGAACACAAATCAAACCAACATGATGAAAGTGACTAGATGAAATCCCCGTGTACCCTCAAGAACGATTTGCTTATCATAAGCGACCTTTTTTGCCCATCCTTTGCCTCAAAAGGATTGGGCTACCTTGCTGCACCTTTGTTACTATAATCGTTACTTGCTCGTTACAAATTATCTTTCTATCAAACTATTCGCTACTTACAATTTCAGCACTTGCAGATAATAACTTACCGAAAACTACTTGTCATTTCCTTCTGCTCCTCGTTGGGTTCGACACTCTTACTTATCGAAAAGAGCTACAATTGATCCCCTATACTTGTGGGTCATCAAGGCTATTTTTTGGCACCGTTGCCGGGGAGTGAAGTGCCTTTCGTAAGTGGAATTTTGTAAGGAAACGTTTATATAGTGTGCCAAAATTTATTGTCACTTGTTACTATGGAAAACAATCCTTTGAGGAGTTTGTTCAGGGTATCTTCACCTCATCTGGAACCACAATTAGCTACCCCTCAACCTACTGTACCTACTGAAAATATTGAATATGAAATTCCTTCGAGTATGATAGAACAACTGCTAGCTAATCCTTATGTAGGAGGTGGAACTGAACATCCTGATATGCACTTGATATATGTGGAACAAATTTGTGGATTGTTTAAGCTTGCAGGTTTACCCAGAGATGAAGTTATGAGAAAGGTTTTTCCTTTATCTTTGAAGGGAAAAGCATTGGCATGGTATAGGCTATGTGATGATATTGGATCATGGAATTGGAATCGTTTGAATTGGAGTTCGACCAAAAAACTTATCTTATGCATCTAGTTCATCGTGATCGGAATTATATATATAATTTTTGGCCTCGTGAAGGAGAATGTATCGCTCTAGCTTGGGGGAGGCTTAAGTCAATGTTATATTCATACCCCAATCATGAGCTCTCAAGAGAAATTATTATCCAGAATTTTTATGCTCGGCTTTCTCGTAATGATCAAACCATGCTTGATACTTCTTATGTTGGTTCATTTATGAAGAAGACTATTGAATTCCGGTGGGATCTTTCGTAAAGAATTAAACGCAACTCTGAAGATTGGGAACTCGACGAAGGTAAAGAGTTAGGTATTAAACTCAAGTATGATTGTGTTAAATCTTTTATTGATACCGATGCTTTTCAAAAGTTTAGCACTAAATATGGACTTGACTCTGAGATAGTAGCCTCCTTTTGTGAATCATTTGCTACTCGTGTTGAACTCCCTAAGGAGAAGTGGTTTAAATATCACCCACCTATTAAAGAAGAAATTAAAGAACCAGTTCCAGTTAAAGAGGAAAATATACTTTATAATGTTGATCCAGTTGTTCCTTCTGCTTATATTGAGAAACCACCTTTCCCTGTTAGGATTAAGGAACATACTAAAGTTTCAACTGTGGTTAACAAAAGCTGTATTAGAACACCTAAACCTGATGAACAAATTAAAGTTGAACCTAGTATTGCTATGGTTAAAGATCTCTTGGAAGAAGATATGGATGGGTATGTTATTTACTTCTCTGAAGAAGCTGCTAGAATCGCCAAACCTGGTAAAAAGGATAAACATAGACCTGTTGTTGGCATGCCCGTCATCTCAGTTAAAATAGGAGATCACTGTTATCATGGTTTATGTCACATGGGTGCTAGTTATCGACTAGAGGGGGGTGAATAGGCGATTTTTATGAAAGTCTTCAAAACACGGGGGCTTTGAAGACAAACGGTAGAAATGAACCTATTGATATGCAGTGGAAGGTAGACTACACTAGACAAGCCATAGTCAAGTAAGCAATGAAGTAAAATGTAACATCCCAATTTTCCTAAATTAGGATGTTAATAGATCATTCATATGCATATCATATTTTTATTGCATTATTTGCTTTTTAAGAATATTCAAATCATTATGCAACAAAAGGCAATTTATTTGGAGTGGAGATAACATGACTTCTCCCCTATTTTAAAAATGTTCATAATGTGCAGAATATTATTTCCAGTTCATCTGATATGTTCTGGTAATTTTTGTGATCTTCAAAGTATTTTAATTGTGTGTTATTTTACTGTTTATGTGGCCTTTTGCGTAAAAATGAATTTCTAAAATTGCATTAGGTGAGGAACTAGTGTTCCTGTAGTTTATATTAGCAGTATAGATTTTACTGTGTGTCTATGTATTTTTTATTTAGTTTTTTTATTGTTGTTTTATTTTTAGTTATTTGCTGCTGTAGTTTTTGTTTTAAAACAAAAAAGGGAAGCGCAGCACAGCGCAGCTCGGCACCATGGCCCAGCAAGCCAACGCCGCGGCCCAGCACACCCCGCAGCCCACTTCGACCGAAGCGGTGCTCCGCACCGCTGCGCCCGATCCGCATCGCCCCTCGCCTCCCATCGCTGACCAGCGGGCCCCGCCGCGTGCCTGTTCCTCTGCTTCCCCGAGCTGGACACCACACGCGCGCACCGCACGCACGCCGAGGCCGAGCCGGTTCACCCCGCGTTCCTACTCCACCTCGAGCGCTCCCGAGTCGCCGTGTGCAAGCAGAAGACCCAGGGAAACCCCGCATCCACTCGTCGTTCTTCCTCGCCGCCGCACGCTTCAGCTAGGGCGAGACGGATCTCGCCGGAGGAGCTCGAGACGCCGTTTCACCGGTCGTTTTCTTGGCTGTAAGATCATCCCCCGCCGCTCCGCTTGTTCCTCTCGGACCCCCTCTCAGTTGCCGCTCGTTTGACACCTCGGGGTGACCTGCAGACCACCAGAACGACGCCGCCGCCGACGCCCGATTTCACCGGAGCACCGAGGTTCACCTCGCCGCCGTCGCCTACAGAGGACGTATCGCCGCCGTCCGACACCACCACCACCTTCGCCACTCGTCGCTGAACCCATCCGCCACTTCACCTTCGCCGGAGACCCACCGGAGGAGCGCCGCCGCCAACGCCCGACCGTCGCCGCCGTTCCTCTGTTTTCCTGGTGAGCACGCACGTGCAGGAGTTTTCCGGCCAACCGCGTGCTGCCATGTGGCGGTAGCTACAGAAGTTGCTATAGCGCCGCTACAGTATTCACTGTTCAGGAGTTTTCTACTGTTCTTTTTGTTTTTTTCAGTTTTTCACCAAAACTTCTAATTGCTATAACTTTTAGTGTATAAGTCCAATTTAGGTAATTCTTTTTCCTGTGCACTCACAAAAATTAGCACATTATCATAGCATCAACTTTGCACATGTCCACACCTTTCAAATTTGAACTCATTCGAGTTTGAATCAAATCTTCCGTAGGCCGTAACTCTCAAACCGTTTATCGAAATCGAGTGATTCTTTTTGCATTGTGACCATAGTGCATTTTAGGTTCTGTTAATCTTCTGTTGTTGAGTTTTTAAAACGTTTTCCTTGCTGTTGGTTTTGTTTTGGATCTTTTCATGTTCCGGTGATTGATTTGTTGAATTGTGTGAAACGTGTAGATTGTCCGGAGTGCGACGCGAGCTATTGTCAGGAGTGTGACTTTCTGAACCAGAACCAAGGCAAGTTACATGTTGATCATCCTTTACCTATTGTTTTCTATGCATGTAGTTATATCACACTATTAATATATGCATGTATAGGAATACTATATTATTTTTGCTATGCTGATGAGCTATCTTCCCGTCTTTGCAAGTCGTGGTAGTGGTAGGTTGCTATGCTTTGTAGACGGGGGTGGTTCGTGTATTCATTGAGTTTATGTGAGGATTATATATATATATATATAACAATTGAGTAGTAACTAAGGATTTAACTCACCTCTGGGCGGAAGTGGTATTGCTTGGTGTTGAGGGAAGGCATCATGGGGTCCTGCACCTTTTCTAAGGCCATGCGCTCATGAGAGTGCACCCTAAGTGGAATGTCGCCCAGGCTCAAAAAGATCAGAAAGACTTAGTGACTAGTAGCTTCCATGTGCGGCCACTGACTATATGGGCTCTGGCTTAGTTGATCAGTTGTTGGAACCCTGGCCCAGACAGTGTCGACAGATGTAGCATATGTAGGTGGGATGTGGCCGTCAGGTGGTTAAGGGAACCTCTTCTGAAAGACTTTGTCTCAATCTTCGGATTGGGTCCAGTGGGTAAAGCGTACTAAACTCTGCAGAGTGTTAAAACTAATCATGATTAGCCGTGCCCCCGGTTATGGGTAAATTTGAGCCACTATGCCATTACAGTTGTTGGATGATCTTGACAGATGTGACACCTAATAAATTTGTTGGGCAACTTAATAAAGGGTAGGTTGGAGTTGATTTTTTCCAACTCAACCTTGTGTATTTAATTGAAGTAATAAAAGAACTAAATAAAAATTTGACTATTAGGTAGTTATGAGGACAAAATCAGCTTTCTGCGAAAAAATAAACCCTCAAGCCTTCCTTTTGTTATACTATGCATATACATGTAGGTCTGCTATATTATTACTCCTGTGTAACTTGCCAATAAATTCCAAGTATTGACCTATATGGCTGCAACGTCTCATGTTGCAGGATATTCTGACGAAGAGTAAGGTACCGTTAGGGTCGCGAGTCTGCACTCAGCATCGCCAGTGGGCTATGATGGGACTCATCGTTATTTTCTGCTACTTTCCGCTATTTGATTGAATAAAGCTAGCCAAGTGCTATGCAGATTGTTTTATTTTATATATTCTGGATCATACGATGTAATAAATGATGCACCTGCTATTCTGGTATTCATCTATACTGTGTGTGCTAGCGAGTTCGATCCAGGGACTAGCACGGTAAGCACAGAGACTCAAATCCTTCGAGGTTTGGTCGTTACATAAAAGTACGAGGACTATCAACAGCCGGGTAGTATGGATCAGGATGGAAGATAGTATGAAGCCAAATAGCAAACAGTCTTCACATAGTGAAGCCAATCAGATCATGCAGGCAGGCAATGACTTCATGAATACAACTGTAAAGTAAGGATATGATAAGGATAGAACTAGTTGCTTGGAGAGGACATGAATTTGGTAGACCAGTTCCAGTTGCTGTGACAACTGTACGTCTGGTTAGGGAGGTTGAGATTCAATTCAGAAGACCGCGTCTTCACCTTATTCCCCTTGAGCTAAGGACACATATTCCTTGCCCAATCACTCTGGTAAGTCTTCAAGGTAGACTTACAAACCTTCACAGACTTCGTTCACCGGCAATCCACAATGACTCTTGGATGCTCAGAACGCGACGCCTAACTGGCTGGAGGATTCACAGTCCTCAAGTGTAACAAGTCTTCAGATCACGCAGACATAAAGACTTCAGTGATGCCTAACACTCTTTGGCTCTTGGTGTTTTGGGCCTTGTCCTTGCAAGGATCTCTCTCAAATGTTTCGGAGGTGGGTTGCTCTCAAACGACAAAAGCCGTGCACTAACTCTGAGCAGCAACCAATTTATAGTGTATGGGGTGGGCTATTTATAGCCAGGAGGCAACCCGGCCTGATTTGTCTGAAATGACCCTGGGTCACTAAGGAACTGACACATGTCCAACGGTCAGATTTCAAACACACGTGGCAGCTTGACTTGGGCTACAAGTAAAGCCGACTTTTCCAGCTCTGGACAAGATTTGCTCTCATTGTCTTCGGTCGAAGACATAGGATTTGGTTGAGCATCACATCAGTCACTCTGACTTTGTTCACTTGGACCACACTTAACAGTACGGTGGTTCCTATGACTCAACAAAGAAGAAAAGGAAACTATGGAACAACTATGTCTTCGTACTCCATAGTCTTCATACGATGTCTTCTCATATCATAGTCTTCAATGTGAATCTCTTCATATACCACAATTTTCTTCAATGTCTTCACACATTTTTAGGGGTCATCTTTGGTAGGTAAACCGAATCAATGAGGGGCTACTACCTATGTTATCTTGCAATTCTCACAAACACATTATTCCCTCAACCAAGTTTGTCGTCAATACTGCAAAACCAACTAGGGGTGGCACTAGATGCACTTACACTAGTGTGAGTGCTATTCCTTACACTTTATATGAAGAAATCATGAAAGAAATAGCACATGCTGAGATAGAAGAAATAGATGTTACTATTAAACTTGCTAATAGAGACACCATATCACCAATTGGGATTGTTAGAGATGTTGACGTCTTGTGTGGGAAAATTAAATACCATACTGATTTCCTTATTCTTGGTTCCCCACAAGATGACTTTTGTCCCATTATCTTTGGTAGACCTTTCTTGAATACAGTTAATGCTAAGATAGATTGTAAGAAACAAACGGTTTGGTCTTAGCTTTGGTAATGAGTCTCATGAGTTTAATTTTATCAAGTTTAGTATAAATCATCATGAAAAAGAATTTCCTAGTAAGGATGAATTAATTGGTCTTGCTTCTATTGTTGTTCCACCTACTGATCCTTTAGAACAATATTTGCTAGACCATGAAAATGATTTACATATGCATGAAAGAAATGAAATAGATAATGTTTTCTTTGAACAACGTCCTCTGCTTAAATACAATTTGCCTATTGAAATTTGGGAGGTCCTCCTCCACCTAAAGGTGATCCTGTGTTTGAATTAAAACAATTGCCAGACACTTTGAAATTTGCTTATCTCGATGAAAAGAAGATATATCCTGTTATTATTAGTGCTAACCTTTCAGAACATGAAGAAGAGAGATTATTGAAAGTTCCAAGGAAGCACCGGCTGCTATTGGACATACTCTTGATAATTAAAGGGCATTAGTCCACTCTATGTCAGCATAAAATTAATATGGAACCCGATGCTAAACCCGTTGTTGATCACCAGCGTCGGTTGAATCCAAAAATGAAGGAAGTGGTAAGAACGGAAATCTTAAAACTTCTGGAAGTAGGTATAATCTATCCCATAGCTGATAGTAGATGGGTAAGTCATGTTCATTGTGTCCCTAAGAAGGGAGGTATTACTATTGTTCCTAATGATAAAAATGAACTTATTCCATAAAGAATTGTTACAGGCTATATAATGGTAATTAATTATCGAAAATTAAACAAAGCAACTAGAAAAGATCATTACCCCTTGCCTTGTATTGATCAAATCCTTGAAAGACTATCTAAGCACACACACTTTTGCTTTCTAGATGGATACTCTGGCTTTTCACAAATACCTGTCTCTCAACCTGATCAAGAAAAAACTACTTTTACTTGTCCTTTTGGAACTTATGCTTATAGACGTATGCCTTTTGGTTTATGTAATGCACCTGCTACTTTTCAAAGATGTATGACTGCTATATTCTGTGACTTTTGTGAAAATATTGTTGAGGTTTTCATGGATGACTTTTCTGTTTATGGGAAGTCTTTTGATGATTGTTTAAGCAATCTTGAACGAGTTGTGCAGAGATGTGAACAAACAAATCTTGTCTTGAATTGGGAGAAGTGCCACTTTATGGTTAATGAAGGCATTGTCTTGGGTCATAAAATTTCTGAAAGAGGTATTGAAGTGGACCAAGCTAACGTTGATGCAATTGAGAAAATGCCATGTCCTAAGGACATCAAAGGTATTCGTAGCTTCCTAGGTCATGCTGGTTTCTATAGGAGATTTATCAAAGACTTTTCTAAAATTTCTAGGCCTCTTACTAATCTTTTGCAAAAGTATATTCCTTTTGTTTTTTTATGATGATTGTTAGAAGCCTTTGAAACACTAAAGAAAGCCTTAATTTATGCACCTACTGTTCAACCATCTGATTGGAACTTGCCTTTTGAAATTATGTGTGATGCTAGTGACTATGCTGTTGGTGCTGTTCTAGGACAAAGATTTGACAAGAAACTAAATGTTATTCACTATGCTAGTAAAACTCTAGACAATGCTCAAAGAAATTATGCTACGACTGAAAAAGAATTCTTAGCAGTAGTGTCGGTGTCAAAACCGGCGGATCTCGGGTAGGGGGTCCCGAACTGTGCGTCTAGGCGGATGGTAATAGGAGACAAGGGACACAATGTTTTACCCAGGTTCGGGCCCTCTTGATGGAGGTAAAACCCTACGTCCTGCTCGATTAATATTGATGATATGGGTAGTACAAGAGTAGATCTACCACGAGATCAAGGAGGCTAAACCCTAGAAGCTAGCCTATGGTATGATTTTTGTATGATGAAGTTGTCCTACGGACTAAAATCCCCCGGTTTATATAGACACCGGAGAGGGTTAGGGTTACACAAAGTCGGTTACAACGGTAGGAGATCTTGAATATCCGCATCGCCAAGCTTGCCTTCCACGCCAAGGAAAGTCCCATCCGGACACGGGACGAAGTCTTCAATCTTGTATCTTCATAGTCCTGGAGTTCGGCTGAAGGTATAGTCCGGCTAGCTGAACACCCCCTAATCCAGGACTCCCTTAGTAGCCCCTGAACCAGGCTTCAATGACGACGAGTCCGGCGCGCAGATTGTCTTCGGCATTGTAAGGCGGGTTCCTCCTCCAAATTCTTCATAAAAGTTTGTAAACACCAAGAGTAGTGTCCGGCTCTGCAAAATAAGTTTCCATGTATTGCCACAGAGAGAATAATATTAACACAAATCTTAATCCGCTGACGTACTCCGCAGCGTGACATCACACTACGGCCAAGCCTTTATTCGAATCGTTTTCACTTTTCCACCCCAGCGTGTTTTGCGAGGCGGTTTCCTTGGCACGTCTTGTCAAAGCAGAGATCGTGTCCCCTTTATTTACGGGATTCTCATCAATACGGACGTGGGTAACCCAACCGTGCCCGTTAGCATGTCTTCTCGATTAAAGGCGAGTCCCAAACGGTTACGGGGAGGGCTCCTGGTATTCAACCTCTTATGAAGAGACCATGGCCTTACTCCTTTTCCCCAATCTCAAAACAACTTCGCCTGTCGCCTCGAGTTCCAACACCCTAGGCTCCAGATTCCAGGCGCTTCAGACCTTCGACAATGTCCGGTTCCGACCTTCAAGGCCGATGGATGCCTTCCTCCGTCACGAAGGAGGACGTGCTAAAGTTGAGAGAGGCTAAGTTCTTGACCGCCGAAATTTCGCATAGGTTGCTTGTTCAAAGGCAGGCTATCCCCAGTCCCCAGCCCGGTGAGAGCGTAGTGTTCATGTCTCACTTCCTTCGGGGGTTAGGCTTCCCGATGGATCCCTTCGTGTGGGGGCTGATGTTCTATTATGGGTTGGAATTTCATGACTTAGCTCCGGAGTCCATCCTCCACATTTCCTCATTCATCATTGTGTGTGAAGCGTTACTCCATGTTACTCCTCACTTCGGATTATGGCTCAAGACTTTTGGAGTGGAGCCGAAGATGATCGAGGGATGGCACGCAGAGTGCGGAGGCGCTGTCATAAGTAAGAATGCTGATGCTTCATGGCCCGAGGGCTCCTTTCAAGAGGAGCTCGACTTGTGGCAACGAGAGTGGTTCTATATCACCGCTCCCAGGAGCACCAAGTGGGCGGCGCCTCCCGCCTTTCGCTCGGGTCCCCCACCACGGCTAGCGTCATGGGTCAACAAAGGATTAGATTGGGGGTTATCCAAAGACGTGCCCTTGTTGCAGGGCCGCATCAGGGATCTCTTAGAAAGAGACCTCAACCTGGTCAAGGTGACGCAGGTCATGTTGATTCGCCGAACACTGCCCGGCAAACGTCGCTCCCTTCGTCTGTGGGAGTTTAATCCAAAGGGACCACGAGCTCTCCAGCATTTTATGGGCGCAACGCCCGCGGAGATGTATAAAATGTTCTTCGGATCACAAGCAATGTGTCCGGATTTGACCGAGGACACAGGTTTAAGATGCAATCGCCCGGATACTCAAGTAAGTAACCTTGTGCCCGGACTCGCTATCCGTAAAATTGTCATAAATTCGCCCCTAAAAGAGCTGTCCTTTTAAACAGGAGTGGATAGCGAAGGCAAAGCTGATCAGGTGTTCGGCTCCCCTTCCTGAGACCAGGCTGGATCCCGTGCTAGTCAGGATGTTGAAGATCGTGCCTTTGGAGGGAAGTGAGGGGGAGGACAAGGAAACCATGGCCTCCTCGAAGGAGGCTGCTCCGAAGGGAGGAACCGACAATTCCTCTCCTAAGGGGAAGAAGAGGGCCGGCTCTGACGACCCGGAGACCACGGCCTCAAAGCGGGGGAAAAAGTTCTCGTCAGAGGGTCCGACACCGGGGAGATCCTCGGCCGAACTACGCCCTCAAAGGGATTAGCCCTCCAGCGAGCCGTAAGTAGAGAAAGATTTTCCTTTAGAGGGATGAGAGAAATCCTTGCTTTTTATCTGAGAAGATTAACCGAAATTTCACTTTGTAGCTCGGACCTCAGCCCTTCTCAGCAGAGCTCGTCTTCGGGGGATCTTCTTCCGGAGATGATGGAGAGTGGAACGCCTCCCCTTGCCGTACCGCCTGGCGAGGCGGGCGACCCTAAGGTGTCGTCATGGAGGGTTTCTCCGAATCCGGCAGGGGTGGAAGGTAGCCATGTGGCCCCCCAAGGTTCTCCGCGTCCGGCCTTCGATGGAGGTCATAGGACGAGTCCGGCACCGTCCGGTGCGCGGTCGGAGGAGCTGATGATTCTGCTGGGGCGAGCTTCTATCTCAGAGGAGCACCGTGCATTGATGGGTTCGGTGATTGGAAGGATTTCGTCCGCGGAAAGCGGATTGCATGAGGCCGTCAGAAGTTTGCTGACGGGTTTTGAGGTACGTTTGATAATGTACTTCTTTGTCAGTTGCGCATAAACAAGATGCACCCTGTGTAGATAGTAGCCCCTGAGACTCTTTGCGTTGTCAAAATTGACGGCGCGCAGAGGATCATAATCCCAGGTATAAAATGTTGCCTTTGTATATAGGTGGCGAAGCGTCCGGAATTGAGCCGAACTGATGATTTTGCCGAACTAAAGCGGCAACTTTACGTGGCAGATGCTGACATCGCGCTCGTCAACGAGCGGCTTGATGAGGCTCAAGGTATGCAATTCCTCGGGCTGCATCTGGTAAGAGGAGCGTTATGCCAGTATCTTACAATGTGTGTGCTTGACGCAGATGGTGCGGCCGCCGTGGAGAGTCTCCGGGCGGAACTTGCCCGAGCTAAGGAACAAGCCAGGAAAAGTGATGCGGCTGCCGAGAAGGCCCTTGAAGAGCTTAGAGCCGAACAGGCTGCTCACTGCCAGAGCAGGAAGGAGGTGGCCGAGATGGCCGTGAAGTTAAAAAGTGCTGCTGGCCGTTGCAAGTTTCTTGAGAAAGAAGACCGGGCGAGACAGACGGACTTAGAGAAGGTCGTTGCTGATGCCAAGGATGCTCGCTCTGTGATGAGAGCTGCGAAGGAGGAGCTGCGTCAGGCCAGACAGATTGCGGCTGGAAAGCCCTTTATGCTGCGGAGGAAGTTTTGTGATCCAAAGTTTGCTCCGTTGGACCGGATGTGGAGTGCGGAGGACACCTATCTGGATTTGGCAGCGAGTGCCGCTGATGCGACCGAACGCTTTCGAGATCAAGAAGATCGCGAAGTGGAAAGGCTTTTCTGGTCGCAGTTTCACAATCCAGAGCGTCCGCTGGCAGTGGACGATCGTCTGGCTCAATGGGCCGAACTGAATAGATTGTCCAGACTCGCCATGCAGTACGTCATGGGTCATCTATGGCCGGGCAGATCGGAGCCGAAGAGTTATTTCAGCTTGGTGCAGCAATTCCTTGGTGCGGTGCCACGTATCAATGGGATGAAGAGGTCAGCATGCATAGAGGGCGCATGGATGGCTCTTGCCCGTGTCAAAACATACTGGGCAGAGATGGAGACCACCGTTGTTGCATCCCGAGATTCGGACAAAAGCCGAGTACCCTCCGAGCACTATTTTCAGGAAGTCCTTGAAGGCGCTCGTGTAATAGAGGCGCAGTGCTCGAAGGATGCTATGTTCTGATAGCATATGTAATTATAAAGCAATATTTTGAAGAATTATAGTAGCCTTTTATACTTGTGCTTGCAAGTATTTGGGACACCTCCTGTGTGGCCGTTTTAAGATATATATACAAAATCTGAAAGATTGCAGTCGTTGGCTTCAGCCCCCACGCACATAGTGCGGGGGTGCTCGCAGAAGGCGCATTTTCACACTTAATCCAACGTCTTGGTCCTACAAAGGAGGTGATAACGCAGCGAGCTAGGCAACCGGACTATAATGCTTTAACACTTTCACTTAGCCATAGGAGCTTGACAATGGGACTATTTAGGTAGCCCCTGGTGGCGACTGCGCTCGCCCGAGTTTAGGGCGCGTGTGTGCTTGGCCGGGAAACGGCCCTTCGTTAATGCAGAGGAATCCTACAGATTCCGGAGAGTCGTCGAGTGGTTGAACAGTCTCACGCCATATCATGACAGTCAGTTTTCGGCTTTCTCTACTGAGGTGCTTGCCTGGCCAAACCAGGGCACAATCGCAGTAGTTCTCTTGGTGCCGCCTTAGCCGATAGAGGGGAATGTAAGGCGGCCGAACACAGGAGCCGGGCAACCCAACATTTGACCAAAATCATGACTCGGAGCTGATGCATATAAGGCCAAACTCGCGACGCCGAACACTCCCTAAGGTATTCGGTCTTTTATGAGAGCGGGCGAGGTAACGCCCTGAGGTATAAGCCCCTAGTGTCCAGGTACGCGCAAGAATTCTGACGTGGCCACATGCCAAGACGCCAACCTCCTCCTTGGTCATAGAACCAGGAGATGTGTATCAACAAGAGACAGTAAAAAAGGTTTACGCAGGGTCTTAATCTGAAAAGAATCCTTGTAACGGGTCCCTACTGCACGTCTGCGCCTGTGTCTCTGTTGTGCCGTATCCTGGACAGACGCGGCACGACGTTCATCTGTAAAAAGAGAGCAACTAAGTTGAAAAAGGGGCGTGCCGAACAAAAAGTTATATGAAATAAACAAAGTGTAAAGTAAAATATGAAAAATTGAGCTTTATTGTCTCTTATTTTATACGTGTGAAGCCCCTAGTATAGGGGTATATGGCCACTAAGCCTTTATCAACGATACGTTTGTGCCGGACTCGTCTATCCGTGTCCCTGGTCTTAATGACCTGTTCCAATGTTCTGGCTGGTGAAGTCGTTGTATTGTGGGGCTGTTAAAGCGGCCATACAATCCTCCGCTTGGGGGAGGTGTTCTCACTGCTTCCCCTTTAAGGAGATGATGCCGCGTGGACCGGGCATCTTAAGCGTAAGAGATGCATAATGCGGTATTGCGTTTAAAGCGGACGAAAGCTTCGCGTCCCAGTAGTGCTTGGTATCGACTTGAGAATGGGACGATGTGGAAAGTCAGCTTTTCGCGACGGAAGTTATCGGCAGAGCCGAAAATAACCTCGAGTAGGAGAAAGCCCATGCAATGGGTGTCCGGACCTGGCGTTACTCCTTGAAAGGAGGTTTTGCTGTGGGGAATTCATTTTGGGTCGATCCCCATGTGGCGGATTGAGTCCTGATATATCAGGTTGAGTCCAATGCCACCGTCCATAAGGACATTTGAAAACTGGAGTCCGCCAATTATTGGATCGAGTACCAGGGCAGTCCAGCCTGGGTTCCTGATACTTCTAGAATAATCCAGATGATCGAAGATGATTGGTTTTGACAACCAGTGGCGGGATTCCTTTGGGATAGGCCGTGGGACGCGTACCTTTATGGGCGCCGCGCGTTTTGTTATGTGGAGTAAGTTTACTGTTTTCACTTCTTGTGGAAAATTCTTTTGTTTCCTGGTACTCTGCTTTTGGGGTTCGTCCTCGTCTTCGCTTGGTGTGTCGAGCCCCTTGTGTTCGATGTTGAGTCTGCCGGATTGTTTGAAAACCCAACAATCTCTGTGGGTATGGTTAGCAGGCTTTCCGGGAGTGCTGTGTATTTGACATATCCTATCCAAGATTTTGTTTAGGTTGGATAGGTCGTCCCTGTTATCTTGGAGGGGCGGCTTTTTCTGATTCTGTCGTGAGCTTTTGAATCCGGCGTTGACTGCCGTGCTCTTTGGACTTTTTTCCTTGGTCCGGCGACGGTCCTTATTGCGTCGCGGTTTTCCATTTCCATCCCTAGTTTCGGATGTTCTTGGGTCACTGGTGCTGCATCTTGCCAACTAGCTGTCCTCTCCTGCACAAAAGCGGGTCATGAGGCTTGTTAGTGCGGCCATTGTTCTTGGCTTTTCTTGGCCGAGGTGCCTGGCAAGCCATTCGTCTCGGACATTATGCCTGAAAGCCGCTAAGGCTTCAGCGTCCGGATAGTCGACTATCTGATTCTTTTTAGTAAGAAATCTATTCCAGAATTGCCGAGATGACTCTTCGGGCTGTTGAGTTATGTGACTAAGATCGTCTGCATCCGGAGGGCGGACATAGGTTCCTTGAAAATTTGCTCGGAAAGCGTCCTCGAGCTCTTCCCAGCTTCCGATTGTGTTTTCAGGAAGGCTTTTGAGCCAGTGCCGGGCTGGCCCTTTAAGCTTGAGGGGTAAGTATTTTATGGTGCGGAGGTCGTCTCCTCTAGCCATATGTATGTGGAGGATATAATCCTCGATCTAGACTCCGGGGTCTGTTGTTCCATCATATGCCTCTATGTTTACGGGTTTGAATCCCGCTGGAAATTCATAATCCAGGACCTCATCAGTGAAACATAGGGGGTGTGCGGCACCCCTGTATTTGGGTGTGCCGGATTCTGATAATGGCTTTATTGCATTGCTTACGAGAGCTTGCTTTCTTGGCCCGTAAATGGACCTGGCTGGGCCATGATGCGAATCTTTAAGCGGGTCGCATGCCAGCTTAAGTGCGGCGCTACTTGCCGCTTTATGCTGGCCATGGGGTCGTCTATCCGACCGTGTGGCTTTCTCACTTTTGGAATGCGAGGGCTCCAAGGCCTCCTCGTTGAACTCGGGCAGTAGCTTTCTCTTCGGATAGCTTTTAGTGTGGCGACTGTCGCCGTATTTGTCCGCGGTGTTGATTACTTTACTCCATCTGATCCTGAGTGCATATTCCGCAGTTTTTAGCTTCTGCTTCTGCTTTTTCAGGATGCGTGCTGTTGCAACGAGCCGTTTGTGGAGGTTCTTCTGCTTCGTGGGCTTGTCCGGCGTAGGGTCGTCCGGAATGCCATTTTTGCCGGGGGAGGGATGTTCGGTTTCTCTATCCGGGTTGTCCTGTTGGGACGGTTGCTCTAAGGCATGCTCGTCGTCTACCGACTCTTCCTGCTCTATGGCTGGGTCTTTATCGAGGCGGGGCTTGGGTCGGCGTTTACGCCGACGCTTTGATTGTTTTTCGAGAGATCGATCCCTCTTTCCATCCCCATTTTCCTCATTGTTGCTTCCTTTAGGGGTATCCACCATGTACACATCGTGAGATGAGGTGGCTGTCTGATGCCCTATAGGCGTTGGTTCTTGGTTGTCTCCTGCATCGTCGTCCATACCGTCGATGTCTTCGGAGTCGAAGTCGAGCATGTCGGTTAAGTCGTCGACAGTGGCTACGAAGTGCGTGGTGGGTGGGTTTTGAATTTCTTCATCATCCGAATCCCATCCTTGCTGACCGTAGTCCGGCCAGAGCCTTCCTGATAAAGAGAGAGACTTTAGCGAATTCAGGATGTCGCCGAAGGGCGAGTGCTAAAAGATGTCCGCGGCAGTGAACTCCATTATTGGCACCCAATCGGATTAAATCGGCAGGGGTGCGGGGGGCTCGGAGTTCGGAGAGGAATCCGGCTCCTCGGAGTCACGGGCCATGCGGAGTGCGGGGCTGGAGTTCGGCTCGATCACCTCTGAGATCGCAGCCTCTGAGGCAGTGTTCAACCGCTGATCCTCGATCGGCGCAGTAGGCTCCGAATCAATAGTCGAAACCGATGCGTGTGCGGCCTCCAAGGCGCTGTTCGGCGGCAGAGCTATATCATGCCCATCGAGACAGTGCGGCGCGCTTGGCTGTGGCTCGAACCCGTCGAAGATCAAGTCCCCGCCGATGTCGGCCGTGTAGTTTAGGCTTCCAAACCTGACCTGATGGCCAGGGGCGTAGCTTTCGGTCTGCTCAAGGTGGCCAAGCGAATTGGCCCGCAGTGCGAAGCCGCCGAAGACAAAGATCTGTCCGGAGAGAAGGGTCTCACCCTGGACTGCATCGTTCTTGATGATCGAAGGAGCCATCGGGCCTAAAAGCGACGACATAGAGTAACTCTCAATGAAAGCACCAATGTCGGTGTCAAAACCGGCGGATCTCGGGTAGGGGGTCCCGAACTATGCGTCTAGGCGGATGGTAACAGGAGACAAGGGACACAATGTTTTACCCAGGTTCGGGCCCTCTTGATGGAGGTAAAACCCTACGTCCTGCTCGATTAATATTGATGATATGGGTAGTACAAGAGTAGATCTACCACGAGATCAAGGAGGCTAAACCCTAGAAGCTAGCCTATGGTATGATTGTTGTATGATGAAGTTGTCCTACGGACTAAAATCCCCCGGTTTATATAGACGCCGGAGAGGGTTAGGGTTACACAAAGTCGGTTACAACGGTAGGAGATCTTGAATATCCGCATCGCCAAGCTTGCCTTCCACGCCAAGGAAAGTCCCATCCGGACATGGGACGAAGTCTTCAATCTTGTATCTTCATAGTCCTGGAGTCCGGCTGAAGGTATAGTCCGGCTACCCGAACACCCCCTAATCCAGGACTCCCTCAAGTAGTGTTTGCTTGTGATAAATTTAGACCTTATATTTTCGATTCGAAAGACCATGCTGCTATTAAATATCTTATGGAAAAGAAAGATGCTAAACCTAGACTTATTCGTTAGGTTCTCTTGTTACGAGAATTTGTTTTACATATCATTGATAGAAAAGGAGCTGAGAACCCCGTTGCTGATAATTTGTCTAGGCTTGAAAATGTGCTTGATGACCCACTACCTATTGATGATAGTTTTCCTGATGAGCAGTTAGCTGCAATAAATGTTGCTAATGGTACTCCTTGGTATGCTAACTATGCTAAGTACATTGTTGCTAAATATTTACCACCTAGCTTTACATACCAGCAAAAGAAAAAACTCTTCTATGATTTGAGACATTACTTTTGGTATGACCCACATCTTTATAAAGAAGGAGTAGATGGTATTATTAGGTGTTGTGTAACTATGCATTAATAGGGACAAATCCTACGGAAATGTCACTCCGAGGCTTACGGAGGGCATCATGCTGGAGATAGAACTGCTCATAAGGTATTGTAATCTAGATTTTATTGGCCTACTCTCTTCAAGGATACCCGTAAGTTTGTCTCTTCTTATGATGAATGTCAAAGAATAGGTAATATCGATAAGCGTCAAGAAATGCCTATGAATTATTCACTTGCTGTTGAACCATTTGATGTTTGGGGATTTGATTACATGGGACCTTTTCCTTCCACTAATGGGTATACACATATTTTGGTTGTTGTTGATTATGTTACTAAATGGGTAGAAGCTATTCCAACCAGTAGTGCTGATCACAACACCTCTATTAAAATGCTTAAGGAAGTTATTTTCCCAAGGTTTGGAGTCCCTAGATATTTAATGGCTGGTGGTGGTTCACACTTTATTCATGGCGCTTTCCTTAAAAATCTTGCTAAGTATGATGTTAACCGTAGAATTGCATCACCATATCATCCTCAGTCTAGTGGTCAAGTTGAACTTAGCAATAGAGAAATAAAATTAATTTTGCAAAAGTCTATTAATAGGTCTAGGAAGAATTGGTCTAAGAAATTAGATGATGCACTTTGGGCTTACAAAACAGCATATAAAAATCCTATGGGTATGTCTCCTTATAAAATGGTTTATGGAAAAGCTTGTCATTTGCCTCTTGAGTTAGAACATAAAGCATACTGGGCAATTAAAGAACTCAATTATGATTTCAAACTTGCTGGTGAAAAGAGGTAATTTGATATAATCTCCCTAGATGAATGGAGAACCCAAGCATATGAAAATGCAAAGTTATTCAAAGAAAAAGTTAAAAGATGGCATGACAAAAGAATTCAAAAGCGTGAGTTTAAAGTTGGAGAATATGTTCTTTTGTACAACTCTCGTTTTAGATTTTTTGTAGGAAATCTCCTCTCGAAATGGGAAGGCCCATACATCATCGAGGAGGTTTACCGGTCTGGAGCCATTAAAATAAATAACTTCGAAGGTACTAACCTGAAGGTTGTCAATGGGCAATGAATAAAGCATTATATCTCAGGTACGCCTATCAATGTTGAAAGTAATATTATCCGAACTTTGACACCGGAAGAACACATAAAAGAGTCCTTCCAGAACACTCCAGAATCGTGAAAATAAAGAGGTACGTGATACGGTAAGTAAACGGACTCCGAAAAATCCGCAAAAATATTTTTTATCAGTTTTGGAATATTTTAAAATTTTGGAAATAAAGAAACTTCCAGGAAGTGTCCCTTGGTGGGCACAAGACACCAGGGCGCGCCAGGCTTGCCTGGCGCGCCCAGGTGGGTTGTGCCCACCTGGGACACCTTCCGTACTCCGTTTTTCTTCCATATACTTGTCCTCCAAGATAAAAAAAATCTATATATACTTACCGAACCTATCTGTATCGCGAAGAAATCCTCTGTTCTCTTTTTCCTTGTTATTTTCTGTCAGATCCCATCTACCATGGCCTCTTCAAGCTCCTCCAAGGACAAGTTCTTCAAGAATGTCATCAACCCATATTTGCAGGAAGTTGTGCAGCACCTTCAGGTCATCCAGATGCATGAGGGGGTGCTTCACCTCCGCGATGTGCCATGTCCCATGGGGACGAGAACCGTGGAGGCCAGGCTTGAAGCTGTGGAGAAAGATGTCTTCCAGTGCAAGGGGATGGTGGAGCGTGGGCTCAATGCCAATCACCTCATGATCACAGACCTTTCCCATGATCTTAAGGTGGATGGCAAGCCCATGAAGGACATCATCTTCACCCTCAACGAGCAAATCAACTTTCTCCAAAGCCAGATCTATGATCTTCAAAACCAAGTCTTTGAATATGAGGTGAGGTTTAAAGTTATGAGTTTGGCTGCTGGTTGCAAGACCAGTGAGACTCACTCCTCCTCTTATGATGGTGGGCCACTGCCATGGAAATCCGAGGACAAGATCTCTCCTTCATCACCACCATCATCTTCTTCACCACCAAAAGAAAATTGAGTATCGGGTATGGGCACTCCCCTTGGCTTCCGCCAAGCTTGGGGGAGGTGCCCCGGTATCGTATAATCCCACTATCTCTTTGCTTTTACAAATTTTAGTTCAATCATTTGCTTTTAGATGAAATAAAGTTTAGTTCGGTCCTTTCTTCTTCGAGAGTTTGCTTAGTGATCTATCCTTGTAATTTTCTGCAAGTTATATAATAAAGTTAGTTTGAGTTTTTCCTTTCTTTACTTTCATGTTGCAAATAAAGAAAGAAAAAGAGAAATGAAATAAATGAAGAAAGGAAATAGATCAATAAGATTATATACCAATCCTATGGTAGGTGATGGCACCACATAAGGAAAAGTATAAGTAGAAAATTTTATTAGAGCTTGACAAACATAGCATTAGTCAATGATGCAACTCATAAAATGATTAATAAGGGAAGAGAAGATTCACATCTAGATATACTATCCTAGAAATCTTTTGTGATTGTGAGCCATCATCAAAATATTATATGCCAAAATTGTTGACGTTGGACAAGGAAGACAACTTAATGGTTTATGTTTGTTTATATTCACATAGAAGTCATATTGTCATAGATCCTTTAACATGTGATGCTTGCCCCCTATCTTTGCGAGCCAAAAATTCCGTACTAAGTAGAGATACTACTTGTGCATCCAAAACCCCTTAAACCCAAATCTTTTTCAAGTGTCCACCATACCTACCTAGGGATTGAGCAAGATCCCTCAAGTAAGTTGTCATCAGTGCAAAAAGGCAATAAAAATTGCTTCTAAAAGTGTGAGATCATTTAGTGTAAGAGAAAATTGAGCGGTGTACGAACTTGGATGACAAAGAATAAAAGTGATAGACTGCATAATAAAGGTTGTCATCTTAAGGGGCAATACAACATGACATTCTCTTGCACTAAGGGATTGAGCATACAAACAAATAAGCATATGACAACCTCTGCTTCCCTCTGCGAAGGGCCTTGTTGGGGATATGACTACCAGATATGACCGGCCCAGGAGGGGCCGGGTCAGCCACAATGGCGGGTTACTTAAGTGAAGCCCGAAGAGTATACAGGGTGACAGTTTACGATAAGGCTTATGATAGGCCCAAGCCCAGTGGCGGCTTAAGGCCCATAAGTATAAACCGCCATGTATGAATAAGACTTGTAAAGTAAGGCATGTAAGAGATGTCACCGAGCCGGACACGTTGTATGAGCCGGCCGGGACTCTGTAGGCCGTAGGGCGTCAACCCGTGTATATAAGGGGACGACCCGGGGGCGGCTTAGGGCAATAAACAACAGATCAAGAGCCAAGCTAATGTATTCGCTCCTTGGTCATCGAAACCTAGCAATACCACATCAACTAGACTAGGCTTTACCTTCACCGCAAGGGGCCGAACCAGTATAAGCCTCTCGCGTCCTTTGTCCCGATTAACCCCTTTAAGCTTCCTAGTTGCGATGGCTCCACGACCAAGTCCTTTCACTAGGACATCTGCCGTGAAAATTCCATGATAGTTGGCACCAACCGTGGGGCCAGCGCACGGTGGATTTGAGTTCTTGAAGGGCAGCTTCGAAGGCTCAAGGGATACGCTATGGGCCGGATGACTAAGAGTCGTTGCGGCAAGCTCTACATCGACGATGCAGGCTGGGGCCCTGACACCGGCTCAATTGAGTACGGGTACCGGGTCCCCTTCGGTGGGATCCACGTCTTCATCGGCCAGATCAGCGAGCCGGGTCCTGAGCCGGACATCTGCACCGACATCATCGAGACGGCTCAGCGCGCGAGACCCACCCTTGCTCAGCCGGCTATGAAGCGTGCCTTCGTGGGATGCATCCATGGAGGGGAATTTTCTGAAGGATCTATGTCTGGTGGCGAGATGGTCGTCCAATCTGATGGCGAGTCATCCACGGGTGAGACAGATTCGTTGTATCAACTGCAAGATGGTGGGCTTGGGCTGTTCCGATGATGGTAGCAGTATTCCAGACCCCTTCGAGCCACCGACCAGAGCAGGGATCTTCATGACTGGCACGCAGCCCGCTCAAAACTCTACGGCTGCGGCAGCAATAATCACCATCAGCAGCGGATGGGTTAGGAGGCCCCGCGCGTGCACCGGCTCAGGTACTGATGGATCTCATGGATAGGATGATGGCCCTTTTGACTGCCATGGTTGAACCGGTGGATCAGGCTTAGCATGATGTAGAGGTGGCATGGTTACGTGAGGAGGTAGCATAGGCCAAGGAAAACTTGGCGGCAGAGGACGTCAGGATGGTTGCAGAGCGGGCGGCTTGGGATGCTCGGTCTCAGCAGCTTCAATCAGAGGCCTTTCGGCTCACGATGGATCTGAACACATCAAATGAGGTCATGAGGAAAAGGCATCAGAAGACTCAATCATGTCTGCGTCTAACTTACGATCCTAGGAACCTCTTCCACACACCCAGGGCAGGTCCCAGCAAGCCGCCAGAGGTGAACCGGATTGCAACACTCGGGGCTGGGCGCTGGTTCAGCCACAGCCTATGGAACCACCTCATGTGAATACTGCTCCGCCTCGTTATACACCGACACCACTGGGTCATTTTTCTAACCCTTTGGAGAATCTGATCGCTACATCGGCGCGTTTGGCAGCTCTCCCAATGGAGGGCGACTCTCCTACGGCGATTGAAACGCGAAGGGTCAGAGAACTTCTTCAGACGGCTCTGGCACAGCAGGAGGCATACTCTTATAGTCGAGACAGGATTCATTCAACCCCTCGCCAAATCCAGAGCCCGAGCTATAGCGGGCATATGAATTTTGCAGCCGTGTCAAGCAACGCCCAGCGACGAAACCAGCCGCGCAGGCATGACCCAGCGTGTGATGGAGCTCTTAACTTGGTTGACCAGGATAGGATCCGCCAAGAGGCTAAGCGGGCGGTTCAACAGGCAGCTGAGCAGGCGGCTCACCAAGCTTTTCCAGTTTATCCGACGACCTCTGTTGAAGCAGGTGTGGCCACAAGGACAAGAGGTGTCCCTTTCTTGGTGCCGGCTCTACGTAATGAGCATTTTCCAAAGGATTTGAAGGGGCCTCGGAAGGTGCCTAATTACACAGCCAACTTACAGCCCGGGGCATGGATTGAAAGTTATGAGATGGCCATGGAATTGCTAGAGGTCAGTGATGCAGCAATGGCTAAATACTTCACTATGATGCTGGATGGAATGGCCCACACTTGGTTAAAGGGACTGCCACCTAATTCCAATGGTTCCTAGGCCGAGTTAAAGGCCCGGTTTATTCAGAACTTTAAAGATACATGCAAACAGCCCATGTCGATTGTGGACTTGACTAATTGCAAGCAAGAGGAGGGTGAGTCCACGACCCATTGGGTGCGCCGGGTAAAGGAAATAATACATTCATCTGATAAAATGGATGCCGGCTCTATGGTCTTAATGTTGGAAAAAATTGCTGATTTGAACCTCTAAAACAAAATCTAGGGCGGCTCAAGCGCGATTGTAATGACATGGGCCAGCTGATGGCGGCTCTCGTCAAATATGCCGATTCAGATAGTACCAAAGATCCTGCGTCTGATGAAGAGAAGACAGGGAAGGGAAAGAAGAATGGCAACACTAAGGGCCTTCAGCATAACCCGGCAAATCAAGGAGGTAATAACAAACGTAAGGCTGGCGGCAGCTCGGAGTTTGTGGCGAATGCGCAAGGCAATAGTCAATGGCGTAAGGGGAGGCCACCTCCTCGGTCAGGCGGGTCATGTCCCACCCTAGAGCAGTTGCTAAATGAACCCTGTCCAAGACACGGCACCCGGGAGAAGCCGACCACCCATCTATGGAAAGACTGTACGATCATGAAGGCTTTCAAGAATTCTAACATGTTCGACGGTAATCATGGACCTGGCGGTGGCACAGGCGGTGGCGGTTTTCATGGCCCAGGTGGCAATTCAGGCGGTGGTGGTTTTCGTGGCCAGGGCCCTCAAGGTAATTAGGGTGGTTATAATCAGCAATCTGGCCAAGGAGGTCAGCAGCAACAGCAATCCGGGTTTCAGAGTAACCCAAAGCAGCAAAGTAGTGGGCAGTATCATGTGTTCACCACCAGTTTATGCAAAAGGGACCAGAAACTTCATAAGAGAGCGGTCAATGTTGTTGAGCTGGTGGTTCCTCGTTATTTGAGATGGTCTGAGCAGCCTATTCTGTGGAGTAGGGAGGATCACCCGCCCCGGGTTGACAATTCGTGTCATCTGGCTTTGGTGGTGGCGCCTCAGGTTGGTGGATATAAATTCACTAAAGTACTCATGGACGGAGGTAGTAGCATCAACATCCTCTATTATGAGACGTTCCGTCGCATGGGGTTGACTGACAAAAGTCTTAAGACATCCAACATTGTTTTTCATGGAGTGGTGCCTGGTAAGTCGGCATATCCAGCGGGTAAGATTGAGATGGAGGTAGCTTTTGGAGATGAGCATGATTCCAGGGCTGAGAAATTAACCTTTGAGGTGGTCAAAATCAAGAGCCCCTATCACGCCCTGTTTGGACGACCGGCTTATGCAAAATTCATGGCACGACCGTGTTATGTTTATCTGCAGCTCAAGATGCCTGGTTATAAAGGTACTACCACAGTACATGGAAGTCGGAAGATAGCCTTAGAGTGTGAGGAAGGCGATGCTGCTTACGCAGAATCTGTTTGCTCGAGGAGGAGTTAAAGTTCTACAAAGACAATGTTGACCCGGCAGACATGACATCTTTGAAGAAGCCAACTACGGAGCATGAGCCGGTGCTGAAGTATAAGTCAGCTGACGATACCAAGATGATTGATTTTGTGCCTGGCGACTCATCCAGACAATTTATTATCAGTGCTAATTTGGATCCCAAATAGGAAGGCGCACTCATCGAGTTCATCCGTGAGAACCGGGACATCTTTGCATGGAAGCCTTCTGACATGCCGGGTGTACCGAAAGAACTCGCTAAGCACACTCTCAATATTGATCCAAACTTTAAGCTGGTCAGGCAGTTTCTTCGGCGGTTCAACGAGGAAAGGCGCAAGGCTATCGGAGAAGAGGTGGCCCGTCTTTTGGTAGCCGGGTTCATTATTGAAGTCTTTCATCCAGAGTGGTTGGCTAACCGGTGCTCATGCTTAAAAAGAATGGCACCTGGCGTATGTGTGTGGATTACACGGACTTAAACAAAGCTTGTCCGACTAATCCTTTTGCTCTCCCTCGTATTGATCAAATCATTGATGCTACGGCAGGTTGTGAGCGTTTGAGCTTTTTGGATGCTTATTCTAGTTACCATCAGATCAAGATGGCGGTTAAGGACTAAGAGAAGACAACTTTCATTACTCCATTTGGAGCCTTTTGCTATGTGTCCATTCCCTTTGGGCTTAAGAGTGCCCAGGCGACTTATCAGCGGTGTGTGTAGAACTGTCTTCATAATCAGATTGGGTGTAATGTTCATGCTTATGTGGATGATATAGTGGTGAAATCCAGAGAGAAGGAAACCTTGGTAGATGATCTGAAGGAAACCTTTGATAACCTCCGGGTCTACAAGATGATGTTTAACCAGGCCAAGTGCGTTTTTTGAGGACCGGCAGGCAAGCTTTTAGGTTTTTTGGTGTCTAACAGAGGCATTGAGGCTAACCTAGAGAAAATCAAGTTGATTACGTCTTTGGCTAAGCCGGTGTGCATCAATGACGTTCAACGACTGGTGGGTCGTGTCACAGCTTTAAGTCGGTTAGGTGAGAAGGCTATGCCGTTATATCAAATGATGAAGAAGACAGATGATTTTGTCTGGAGTGATGCTGCTAACTCTGCCTTTGAAGATCTGAAAAGACAGCTCGCTGAGCCGCCGGTACTTGCTGCTCCCGTTGATAAGGAGCCACTGTTGTTATATGTGTCTGCTAACACACGTGTTGTCAGTGTGGCCATTGTTGTAGAGCGCAAAGAGGCTGGCAAGGAATATCCGGTTCAACGGCCGGTTTACTACGTCAGTGAGGTGCTCATTGAGTCCAAACAGAGATGTCCACATTGGCAGAAACTTGTTTATGGGGTGTTCATGGCGAGCCGGAAGCTTAAGCATTACTTTCAGGGTCATCCCATCACTGTGGTTAGCTCTGCTCCTTTAGGAGATATTATTCAAAATAGAGAAGCCACGGGATGAGTCGCCAAGTGGGCCATTGAACTTGGGTCTCATGGTTTAAAGTATGTGCCACGTACTGCCATCAAATCTCAAGCACTGATGGACTTCATTAACGATTGGACGGAGTTGCAGATACCTGAAGAGAAGCCAGACAACACATATTGGACGATTCATTTTGATGGGTCCAGACAATTGGAAGGCTCGAGGGCTGGAGTTGTTTTAACTTCTCCTCGAGGTGACAAATTTTGTTATGTGTTGCGGTTGATGTTTCCTTGTACTAACAACGCAGCTGAGTATGAGGCCTTACTCCATGGTCTTCGAATGGCTAAAGAAATGAGTTTAAGCTAGGTACAGTGCCTTGGCGACTCAGATTTGGTGGCTCAGCAAGTATCAGGCAAGTGGGATTCCAAGGACCCTCTCATGGCGGCTTATCGCCGTGAGGTTGACGCTGTTGCTAGACACTTCAAGGGTTATCAAGTGGAGCACATTGACCGCAGAAAGAACAAAGCAGCCGATGCTTTAAGCCGGTTGGGATCTCAGCGTATGCCGGTGCCACCTAACACTTTTTAGATGTTCTGCATAACCCTTCCGTCAAGTTGCCTACAGAGGAAGACTTGGCTGTTCCAGACCCAGAAGCACAATTGGTGGCGGCTCTTCATGTCATTCCAGATTGGACAGTGCCATATTTGGCTTATATGACCCGGGGCGAGTTGCCGGAGGATGAGACCTTGGCTAGACAGATAACCCGGCGGTCTAAGTCAATGAAAATCTCCAATGGTGAATTGTATCATCGCAGTGTCACCGGGGCATTTCAACGTTGTGTCTCTCCTAAAGAAGGTCAAGAAATTCTTCGTGAGATCCACGAAGGAGATTGTGGCCATCATGCCGGTTCAAAGTCTCTTGTGGCCAAAGCTTTCCGTCATGGTTTTTACTGGCTAACGACTCACGCCGATGCGGAGGATCTGGTCAGCAGGTGAGATGGGTGTCAAAAATTCGCACGACGGGCGCACGTGCCGGCTCAGGAATTGTGGATGATTCCAATTACTTAGCCGTTTGCAGTCTGGGGGCTTGACATGGTTGGACCTTTCAAAAGATCCAAAGATAAAAAGACGCACCTTTTGGTGGCAATGGACAAGTTCACAAAGTGGGTTGAGACAAAGCCGGTCAGTAAGTGTGATGCGGCCACGGCAGTTCAATTCATGAAGAAAGTGATCTTTCATTTTAGTTTTCCACACAGCATTATTACTGACAATGGCACCAACCTGTCCCAAGGAGCTATGGAAGAATTCTGTCAACGGGAACATATCCGGCTTGATGTTTCATCAGTAGCTCACCCCCAATCCAATGGTCAAGCTTAAAGAGGCAATCAGGAAATCCTGAAAGGTCTAAAACCCCGACTTATGGTCCCTTTACAACGGACGCCGGGTTGTTGGGTGGAAGAGTCACCCTCTGTGATATGGAGCATCAATACTACCCCTAACAGGTCTATGGATTATACGCCTTTCTTCATGGTTTATGGAGCAGAGGCAGTCCTACCCAGTGACATTCGTCATGACTCGCCCCGAGTAGCGGCTTACGTTGAAGCTGATAACGAACAAGCCCGTCAGGATGCACTTGACCTATTAGATGAAGAGCGTGACTTAGCAGCAGCCCGCTCAGCGATTTACCAACAGGACCTGCGCCATTATCATAGCCACCGGGTTAAGTCAAGAACCTTTCAAGAAGGTGATTTGGTGCTCCGGCTCATCCAGGATCATTCTGATGCGCACAAGCTATCCCCACCTTGGGAAGGACCCTTTGTGGTCAGCAAGAACTTGAATAATGGGTCATACTACCTTATCGATGTTCGAGAGCACAAAGACTCACGTAAATCGGAGGAGGAGACCCGCCGGCCATGGAATATTGCTCATCTTCGGCCTTACTACACTTGAGCCACCAGCTCTCATAATGTACATACTTTGACGTTGTATATATTATGATAAGTAATAAAGCAGGACGTCTGTCCTTTTTTCCTTAATGATCACATGTCTTTGTTATCTTAAGTATAAGACGACCAATTGGAGGCTGATCGTATTCGAATATAGCTTAATCTTCTTGGTCCGGCTCATGATCATATTCGAATCTAGCTGTTAAAACCTCATGGTCACTAGGGGGCATCCTGTTCAAACATAGGTCGTATTCTAACCAAAGAGAACATAGCTGTCGTTACCCTCTTGATCGGCGCAAAGCCAAACTCACTAGCGGACTTCTTGATCGTATCTGAATCATAGCTTAACCCCTTTTGAGTCAGACTTGGTCGTATTCGAATCAGGGTCGTTAAAAACCTCTCAATGTCATTTGGGGGCTTCCTGTTCAAACATATGTCGTATTCGAACCAAAGAGAACATAGATGTCGGTGCCCTCTTGATCGGCGCAACGCCAAAGCCACTGGGGGCTACATGATTGTATTCGAATCCTAGCTTAACCCCTTTGGTCCGGTTTACTGATCGTATTCGAATTAGAAGCCTCCAAATTTTTCTTGATGCTTGATTTACATTGTTTGAAAGATACTCTTTTGTTTTACTGGTTTTTTGTCTAGAATCTAACTGTAAGTATGGTTTCAATTTAAACCGGCTTAGTTCTTTGACAATGAGTTGCCAATGTATAACAGTCATCATGCATATGGAAGTATTGACTTTTAAAAAGATTGGGTTGTCACCCTTACTGTCCGGGTCACATAAGCCGGCAGTCCAGATTCAAAGAACACAGGTATGATATTGTTGTTTAAAATTCATAAACAGACTTATCTGTGTTTTTCTTTAATCAAAGGCTTTCCAACCTTATTTATCTTTACATCTAGTCTTGATTATTCCATTATGATAATTTCATAGTTATGTATTGGGTGTTTTGACCCGTCCTGCGACAAACCTCCAAGACAGTTTCTCATCTTTTACATACAGGAACAGATTTAAGCGCTACAGATATGATAAAGGATATAACACATATATTGACATGACAGATAAAAATGTCGTACGTAGTATGATATGCACGATGGCACATGCAGAATATGCAGTTTTAAGCTAGCCTATTACAAGGCGTTGGAAGCCCAAAAGGTTAAAACTGTTTTTTCTCCTAAGCAGATGTTAAGCTAAGGCCGATTCATTAAATATTAGCCGAATTATTTGGATGGTTACGACTCCTCCCTCGCCGGTTCATCTTCCTCCACTGTTTGGAAACTGGGCTTGGACCAATCAAAGCCATGAAGAGCAACGAACTCAGCTTCATCATCAATTAGACCAGACGGGTCAATTTCTGGGGCAAAGGTGTGTTGGCGAACCGGCGGGATTAGATCTATCACTTTATATGAAGGAGTCGCCATCTTTTTATTCTCAGCGTCATAACTCGACTGATACTTATCAACATTGGTCTCGTCGCCAAGGATGGTAGCATGAGGATGAATTCCCCTCACACAAGCAGCAAAATCTTCTTGATCAAACGGAGTCCCGTCTTCCTTAAAGCTGGCATACCCCTTGGCTACATCCGCCGGGTCTAGCTCCGGCACCCAGGGTTTGGAGCGGCTTAGAGCAGTTAGGGCTTCGGCTCTTGCACAAGACCGCTTGACTTCTTGGAATCTGGTGGGTAAGATAGATAACTTCTTCAAGACATCACTCAAGAGGTTTGGTCCTTGGTTGGCTGTGGAAATAATGGCAAGCGCCCGTTGAGCTCCAGTGTACAGTTGCTCCACTAGGGTGTAAACCGCCTTGAGTTTTATCAAGATGTTTTGGCTCAGATTGCTGCTACGTGGACCTATGAGTATTTTAAAAGGTTAAGTAGGCGGCTTATATTTATGGCAAAAATAGAGTTTAAGTAAATAATACAATGACCCACCGAAGATCGCAGAGACCATCTAAGACGCACGGTTCTTAAAACTGGTGAGTTCCGTGGTAACCTCCTTGAGAGCCGCCTCGGCTATCTCAGCACACTGTGTTAGCAAGGTTTTTTCATCGGCCCGGGATTTTTTATCTACATCAGAACTGGTCTTCAGTTTCTCTACTTCAGATAGGCTCAACTGGAGTTTGGAGTTAGCAATCTTTATCTTAGTCTCTTGAGCTGCCAACCGGGTTTTCGCATCAGTCAGTTGAGAATCGAATTCAGTTATGGCGGTCTACCGACATGCACAGGTGTGTCAAAATTTATTCCAATAAAGGTCATAATGATTAAAGTCCCAAGTGCTTTGCAACGCAAACACCACTCCGCACTTGGGGGCTAATGTCTGCCAAAGCAATTTTTAAATGCAAAAATGACTCTTCTATGATTAAAGTCCCAAGTGTTTTACAAGTAACAACGCTTGGCACTTGGGGGCTAATGCATGATATTCAGAAAGTTTTCCCTCTTGAGTCGCATAACAATATTAGTTTGGACTGATTCAAGACAGCTATGAAGTTAAGTACCGGCTCATTCATGATGAATTAAGCCGGCCCCTGGGGACTACAGGTGAAATTATGCTAATCAGATAACTCCGGTTAAACATTTTAAACTGGACTTGGAAAAATCTAGGTTAGAACGTCAACATATATCACAAGTCTACAAATCATTCAAGTTTATCATAATCAAGAGACTTGGGGGGATGGTGGAGCATATAAGTTAATGGAAGTTGGACATCATACCTCATATTTCAATTGCAACTGTTTGACCATCTCAATTTCAGAGTCACGGCTAGAATGCACGTGACTAAGGTAGCCAGATAGCACATCACTAATGCTCAGGTGAGCATAGTGAGAGATGTTAAAGCGAACTCTCTGTTTTTCCAAAGCCTCTTGCTTGGCGGAGTGTCTGGCTAGTACCGTTGGATTGCCCAGTTCCACAAATCTACTACCAGTAATTAAAACGTCACTGTCGTAAGTCGCCGGCGGGTTAGCCGAGCTTGACGGTTCAACAGTAGATGGGTTGAGAACAGTTTCATCAACTGACGGCTCAGGAGGATCTATTTGAACGTTGACAGCAGGGTCTTCTGGTGCTTCACGTTGTCCCGGGGCAGGAGTTGGCAGTGCCGGTTCAGCGGCGTCCGGGTTTTCAGTCGGCTTAATCACCCTGGCTTTATTGGGTTTTGCTTGACCGCTAAGAGGAATTTGATGAGTCAGTATAATGATACAGACATAAAGATATAGAAGAAGGATAATTATCTTTACCCAGGGGCAGTCTTGAAAGCCGGAAGTTGGGTTTGTGAGGAATTGCCAGAAGAACGAGAGACCTCCTGCAAAAGTGAAATCACAATTTAAAAGAGCAAGGAAGTAGATTCATTGACAAAAGCAAAAGTCAAAGGTGAAAGAAACCTCGTTCTGGCGTTTCCGAGGAGTTTTTGGTAAGCCAGAGGGCAGTTCATTGTCGTCACTGGTCCGGGTCAGACGGCGGCTCTCATGTTGTTGTTTTTTCAAAAGAAATTGAGGATCCAAATAATCTAAAGGGTGTGAAAACCTTACTTCCCGGGTTACCAGTCGAGGTTTCTGTCTTGGCAAAGGTTCTAAGTCAGAGGAAATAGTTACCTCTTCTTCTACTACCTGGCTGGCCCCCGTGTCATCGTGGCAATAGTTAGTGTCAATAAGGTTGTTAAAAAGCAGGCCAAGAGAGGCAAGGACTACCTCCGACTCATAAACATCATCCAGCTTGAACATATCAGAAGCGGTTCTTTTCTTCTTAGATTTTCAGGTTGTCTTCTTGGCGGCTATGGCGGCGGCTCTAGCCTTCTTGGCAGCTTTATGATCATATTCGGCCTTCCAAAAGTCGGATTTGGCCTGTAGATAAATAATAGGTTAAAAGTCATGCAAGTACTTAACTACTGAAGGAAGAAGGGGGTCAATGGGATTTACCTCTGGTGACGAGTTAATTTGCAGAAAGGATTCAATCCAACTTTACTGTAGTCCTCATATTTACTGTTTACAAGGGTGGTTGACATTTCAACAATGGCCTCTTCAGTCAGCTGTAGAGAACTATGACGCAGAGGGTCATCTGGTCCTCCGGCGTAGTTATACATCAAGTCAGAGCGGCAACTCAGAGGGATGACCCGCCATGCGATCTAACAGTGGATCAAGTCAACTCCAGTTAAGCCGTTTCGCAACAAGGCTTGAACCCTGTTGATGGTTGGGATGAGCTTCTTACGTTCAGCTGCAGTAAGCTTGTCAGGGAGTGAAAACTTAGTGTCAAGACGCTCCGCGCGATAACCCGGCATTGGTTTCTCATCAGCTGGTGACGTGTCTTTGCAATAAAACCAAGTTTGGTTCCAATCCTTGGGATGGCTTGGTAAGACTACTAAGGGAAAGATAGCATCCCGTCTGCGTTGAATCAAAATTCCACCAAGTTCCAAGCTGGGGCCGTTGGTATATTCATTCTGGCGGTTCAAATAGAAATACTCTCTGAAGAGTTCAACAGTAGGTTCTTCTTGAAGATAAACCTCACAGAGAACTTGAAAATTGCAGATGTTGGATATGGAGTTGGGTTTAAGATCTTGTGGATGAAGCTTGAAAAAATGCAGAACATCTCTGAAGAATTTTGAGCCGGGTGGTGAAAAACCCCGGTTCATATGATCAGTAAAGATGATGACATCACCATCCTTGGGCTGAGTTTTTCCTCGGCTGGGTCAGGGGCGTGATAAGACATAATGCTCTTCTCCGGCAAATACCCAATGGTAAAAAAAATCCTTCAGTGGGGCGTCAGTGACTGTAGAAGGGACCCGGTTGCAAATTGTCGTCGTATTTGGCGGCATGGTGAGAGGACAAGCTAAAAAGGAAGTAATTTGCCGGTTTAAGTTAAATGGTGGAATCACATGTTAATGTCTGCAATATAGATGGCATGATGGCAACTTAAGTAAGGGCTAATGATATATGAAGGAAAAATGAGCCGGCATGATAAGCCGCCATGACTAAAGGTATTCAAAGGTTGCCAGCGACAAAAAATTGGCTGAGTACTGAGATAAACAAGTTTCACAAAGCTATTGCTACTATTTTGGATCAAGATTGTTCAAAAAAGGAAAATAAATCTAGACCTAAAAAACCAGTACAGAGGAGTTCATCACTTCTAAGGAGACCTTTGTACAAGAAAAGGGGATCTACTAGCATCTTAAATGGATGCAAAACAGCTACCGCATGAGTTCCATACTTCTTTTAGATCAAAAGGGGATGCAGTAGAGAAACTACGAAGAATCCTGATGAACAGCGAAGAACACAGAAGAACTTGCAAACCCTAATGCGGATCTAAGGTGCGGAAAGGCAAAAACTTACGGACGCAATTCTACTATGGAGGGTCGCCGCCGTTCTCGGGACAAGCTCAGGTTGATGCAGCGGCCAAGGTTGAGGACGACGATGAGCGCTGCGACGGTGGCTGATACGTCTCCAACGTATCTATAATTTTTTATTGTTCCGTGCTATTATATTATCTGTTTTGGATGTTTATGGGCTTTATTATGCACTTTTATATTATTTTTGGGACTAGCCTATTAACCTAGAGCCCAGTGCCAGTTTCTATTTTTCCCCTTGTTTTAGAGTATCGCAGAAAAGGAAAATCAAACGGAGTCCAATTGACCTGAAACTTCACAGAACTTATTTTTGGAACGGAAGCAACCTAGAAGACTTGGGGTGTACGTAAGGGAAGCGACGAGGAAGGCACGAGGCAAGGGGGCGCGCCCTCCACCCTCGTGGGCCCCTCGTGGCCCCCCTGACGTATTTCTTCCTCCTATATATACCAATATACCCTAAAACCATCGGGAAGGATAATAGATCAGGAGTTTCGCCGCCAGAAGCCTCCGTAGCCACCGAAAACCAATCTAGACCCGTTCCGGCATCCTGCCGGAGGGGGAATCCCTATCCGGTGGCCATCTTCATCATCCCGGTGCTTTCCATGACGAGGAGGGAGTAGTTCTCCCTCGGGGCTGAGGGTATGTACCAGTAGCTATGTGTTCTTGAGGTGGTACGATCTTGATGTATCACGAGCTTTGCTATTATAGTTGGATCTTATGATGTTTCTCCCCCTCTACTCGCTTGTAATGAACTGAGTTTTCCCTTTGAAGTTATCTTATCGGATTGAGTCTTTAAGGATTTGAGAACACTTGATGTATGTCTTGCGTGGGATAACCGTGGTGACAATGGGTTATTCTATTGATTCACTTGATGTATGTTTTGGTGATCAACTTGCGGGTTCCGCCCATGAACCTATGCATAGGGGTTGGCACACGTTTTCGTCTTGACTCTCTGGTAGAAACTTTGGGGCACTCTTTGAGGTTCTATGTGTTGGTTGAATAGATGAATCTGAGATTGTGTGATGCATATCGTATAATAATACCCACGGATACTTGAGGTGACATTGGGGTATCTAGGTGACATTAGGGTTTTGGTTGATTTGTGTCTTAAGGTGTTATTCTAGTACGAACTCTAGGGCTGTTTGTGACACTTATAGGAATAGCCCAACGGATTGATTGGAGAGGATAACTTTGAGGTGGTTTCGTACCCTACCATAATCTCTTCATTTGTTCTCCGCTATTAGTGGGTTTGGAGTGACTCTTTGTTGCATGTTGAGGGATAATTATGTGATCCAATTATGTTATTATTGTTGAGAGGACTTGCACTAGTGAAAGTATGAACCCTAGGCCTTGTTTCAACACATTGCAATACCGTTTGTGCTCACTTTTGTCATTAATTACCTTGCTGTTTTTATAATTTCATATTACACAAACCTTTATCTACCATCCATATTGCACTTGTATCACCATCTCTTCGCCAAACTAGTGCACCTATACAATTTACCATTGTATTGGGTGTGTTGGGGAGACAAGAGACTCTTTGTTACTTGGTTGCAGGGTTGCTTGAGAGATACCATCTTCATCCTACGCCTCCTACGGATTGATAAACCTTAGGTCATCCACTTGAGGGAAATTTGCTACTGTCCTACAAACCTCTGCACTTGGAGGCCCAACAACGTCTACAAGAAGAAGGTTGTGTAGTAGACATCAAGCTCTTTTCTGGCGCCGTTGCCGGGGAGGTGAGTGCTTAAAGGTATATCTTTAGATCTTGCAATCGAGTCTTTTAGTGTCTTGTTTTATCACTAGTTTAGTTTAAAAAAGAAAACTACAAAAAAATATGGAATTGAGTTTGCCTCATACGCTTCACCTTTTTAATATCTTTCGTGAGTGTGATGGAAAGGAAATTTGTGCCAAAGTGTTAGAAGAAGAATGCATTAAAATGTTTGGCACTAAATATTTGAATGATGAGCATGATTGCAATGTTGTTAGTATGAATTCCATGAATATCCATGATGCTAATGATATGCAAAGCCACAAGCTTGGGGAAGCTATGTTTGATGAAGATGATATTTTTTGTCCCCCAAGTTTTGATGAGAAAATTTATTATGATGAAAGCATGCCTCCTATTTATGATGATTATATTGATGAAAGTGGATTTGGAGAGGTCATGACTTTGTTTTGTGATGAATCCACTATTCCGGAAGAGGTTCCAATTGATTATGAGAACGAAGTTGCTATATATGATGATTATTGTGATGACTTGTATGCTATAAAGAATAATGATATCCATGAAACTTGTCATCATGATTTTAGTTTTCAATTGGATTATGCCTCACATGATAGTTATTTTGTTGAGTTTGCTCCCACTACTATTCATGAGAAGAAGTTTGCTTATGTGGAGAGTAATAAAAATTCTATGCTTGTAGACCATGAAAAGAATGCTTTATGTGATGGTTATATTGTTCAATTCCTTCATGATCCTACTGAAAATTATTATGAGGGAGGAACATATGCTCGTAGGAGTTGCAATAATATCAAGTTTCCTCTCTATGTGCTTAAAATTTGAAGTTATGCTTGTTTTACCTTCCTATGCAAGTTGATTCTTGTTCCCACAAGTTGTTTCCTCACAAAATCCCTATGCATAGTAAGTGGGTTAGACTTAAATGTGCTAGTCCTATTCTTCAAGATGCTCTCTTTATTTCTTATCTTTTATGTGAGCATCGTTGAAATCATCATGCCTAGCTAGGGGCGTTAAACGATAGCGCTTGTTGGGAGGCAACCCAACCTTATTTTTGTTCCTTGCTTTTTGCTCCTGTTTAGTAATAAATAATTTATCTAGACTCTGTTATTATTGAGTTGTTTTGTTTTAATTAGTGTTTGTGCCAAGTAGAACCGTTGGGAAGACTTGGGGAAAGTCTTGTTGATCTTGCTGTAAAAAATAGAAACTTTAGCGCTCACGAGAATTGCTGCCATTTTTTATTGGATAGTGATATTTAGTTAATTCTTTTTGCAGATGATTAATATATAAATTCCTCACGTCCAGAAATTTATTTTAGAATTTTTGGAGTTGGAGAAGTTTGCTTTAGCTACAGATTACTACAGACTGTTCTGTTTTTGACAGATTCTGTTTTCTATGTGTTGTTTGCTTATTTTGAAGAATCTATGGCTAGTAAAATAGTTTATAAACCATAGAGAAGTTGGAATACATTAGGTTTAACACCAATATAAATCAAGAATGAGTTCATTACAGTACCTTGAAGTGGTGTTTTGTTTTCTTTCGCTAACGGAGCTCACGAGATTTTCTATTTTGAGTTTTGTGTTGTGAAGTTTCCAAGTTTTGGGTTAAGTTTTGATGGATTATGGAATAAGGAGTGGCAAGAGCCTAAGCTTGGGGACGCCCAAGGCACCCCAAGGTAATATTCAAGGACAACCAAAAGCCTAAGCTTGGGGATGCCCCGGAAGGCATCCCCTCTTTCGTCTTCGTTCATCGGTAACTTTACTTGGAGCTATATTTTTATTTACCACATGATATGTGTTTTGCTTGGAGCGTAATTTTATTTTATTTAGTTTTGCTTGCTGCTTGAATAAAATACCAAGATCTGAAATTCTTAAATGTTAGAGAGTCTTCACATAGTTGCATAATTATTCGACAACTCATTGATCTTCACTTATATCTTTCTGAGTAGTTTGTCATTTGCTCTAGTGCTTCACTTATATATTTTTAGAGCACGGTGGTGGTTTTATTTTGAAGAAATAGATGAACTCTCATGTGTCACTTATATTATTTGAGAGTCCTAAACAGCATGGTAATTCTCTTTGGTTATGAATTTAGTCCTAATATGATGGGCATCCAAGAGGGATATAATAAAAACTTTCATATAAAGTGCATTGAATACTATGAGAAGTTTGATACTTGATGATTGTTTTGAGATATGAGGATGGTAATATTAGAGTCATGCTAGTGAGTAGTTGTGAATTTGAGAGATACTTATGTTAAAGTTTGTGATTCCCGTAGCATGCACGTATGGTGAACCGTTATGTGATGAAGTCGGAGCATGATTTATTTATTGATTGTCTTCTTTATGAGTGGCGGTCGGGGACGAGGGATGGTCTTTTCCTACCAATATATCCCCCTAGGAGCATGCCTGTAATACTTTGCTTTGATAACTTGTTGATTTTTGCAATAAGTATGTGAGTTCATTATGACTAATGTTGAGTCCATGGATTATACGCACTCTCACCCTTCCACCATTGCTAGCCTCTCCAATACCACGCAACTTTTGCCGGTATCATACACCCACCATATACTTTCCTCAAAACAGCCACCATACCTACCTATCATGGCATTTCCATAGCCATTCCGAGATATATAGCCATGCAACTTTCCACTGTTCCGTTTATTATGACACGCTCCATCATTGTCATATTGCTTTGCATGATCATGTAGTTGACATCGTATTTGTGGCAAAGCCATCGTTCATAATTCTTTCATACATGTCACTCATGAGTCATTGCACATCCCGGTACACCGCCGGAGGCATTCACATAGAGTCATATTTTGTTCTAAGTATCTAGTTGTAATTTTGAGTTGTAAGTAAAAAAAGAAGTGTGATGATCATCATTATTAGAGCATTGTCCTAGTGAGGAAAGGATGATGGAGACTATGATTCCCCCACAAGTCGGGATGAGACTCCGGACTAAAAAAAGAGGCCATAAAAAAGAGAAAAGGCCCAAATTAAAAAATTGATAGAAAAAGAGAGAAGGGGCAATGCTACTATCCTTTTACCACACTTGTGCTTCAAAGTAGCACCATGATCTTCATGATAGAGAGTCTCCTATGTTGTCACTTTCATATACTAGTGGGAATTTTTCATTATAGAACTTGGCTTGTATATTCCAAAAATGGGCCTCCTCAAGTGCCCTAGGTCTTCGTGAGCAAGCAAGTTGGATGCACACCCACTTAGTTTCTTTTGTTGAGCTTTCATACATTTATAGCTCTAGTGCATCTGTTGCATGGCAATCCCTACTCACTCACATTGATATCTATTAATGGGCATATCCATAGCCCGTTGATACGCCTAGTTGATGTGAGACTATCTTCTCTTTTTTTGTCTTCTCCACAACCACCATTCTATTCCACCTATAGTGCTATGTCCATGGCTCACGCTCATGTATTGCGTGAAGATTGAAAAAGTTTGAGAACATCAAAAGTATGAAACAATTGCTTGGCTTGTCATCGGGGTTGTGCATGATTTAAATATTTTGTGTGGTGAAGATGGAGCATAGCTAGACTATATGATTTTGTAGGGATAGCTTTCTTTGGCCATGTTATTTATAGAAGACATAATTACTTGGTTAGTATGCTTGAAGTATTATTATTTTTATGTCAATATTAAACTTTTGTCTTTAATCTTATGGATCTAAATATTCTTGCCACAATAAAGAGAACTACATGGATAAATATGTTAGGTAGCATTCCACATCAAAAATTCTGTTTTTATCATTTACCTACTCGAGGACGAGCATGAATTAAGCTTGGGGATGCTGATACATCTCCACCGTATCTATAATTTTTGATTGTTCCATGCTATTATATTATCTATTTTGGATGTTTATGGGCTTTATTATGCACTTTTATATTATTTTAGGGACTAACCTATTAACCTAGAGCCCAATGTCAGTTTCTGTTTTTCCCTTGTTTTAGAGTATCGAAGAAAAGGAAAATCAAACGGAGTCCAATTGACCTGAAACTTCATGGAACTTATTTTTGGAACGGACGCAACCCAGAAGACTTGGGGTGTACGTAAGGGAAGCGACGAGGAAGGCACGAGGCAGGGGGCGCGCCCACCCCCCTGGGCGCGCCCTCCACCCGCGTGGGCCCCTCATGGCCCCCCTGACGTATTTCTTCCTCCCATATATACCAATATACCCTAAAACCATCAGGGAGGATAATAGATCGGGAGTTTCGTCGCCAGAAGCCTCCGTAGCCACCGAAAACTAATCTAGACCCATTCCGGCACCCTGCCGGAGGGGGAATCCCTCTCCGGTGGCCATCTTCATCATCCCGGTGATCTCCATGACGAGGAGGGAGTAGTTCTCCCTCGGGGTTGAGGGTATGTACCAGTAGCTATGTGTTTGATCTCTCTCTCTCTCTCGTGTTCTTGAGGTGGTACAATCACTACAAAAAAAAGACACATCCGTGACATTTTGGGCCGAACGAAATTTTTTTCTGTCATACATATGACACTTCTATGACGATAATTGTGACAAAACCCGGTATCATCGTAGATGTAGTGGGCTCCTACTTCTATGACAAAAAATCATGACAGAAAATGGGTTTTCGTCCTGGGCGTGCCGAAGACGCAGCTGCATGACATTCTTTGGGCTGTCCATGATGGAAAAAACCGTGGTAGAAGCGAGGGGGAGGAAAATTTCAGGGAGTTCCCGGTTACGGTGGGAGGTCGGGGGACGAGCGATGCGCGTTTCTCTCATACACGTACGTGCGTGTGTGCGAGGTGTTGGCTCTAACTGAACCCGAGCGAGGCGTTGGGCTCTAACTGAACCCGAGCGAATGCACTGCAAGCTACGCGTTACTGAACCCGAGCGATCGATCGATGGCTGTTAACTGAACCCGATCGAGCGATTCCATCGCTACTGCTGCTAACTGAAGCCGATCGATGCTGCCTCTGGATGAACAGTGAGCGTTGCGAGGGGGGGTTGGACGAACAGTTCCCGGTGGGGGTGGATGAACAGGACCCCGTGGTGTTGCCTCTAGATGAACAGGACTCCGATCGATCGAGCCGGTTGGGGCTGGATGAACAAGACCCCGTGGAAGGCTGGATGAACAGGACCACCCCGTGGAGGGCAGGATGAACAGTAGATGGTGGAGGGCAGGATGAACAGTAGCCCGTGGAGGGGTGGTTGAACAGGAGCCCGTGGAGAGAGCTGGTTGAATAGTAGCCGGTGGAGTAGCGCGAGGTGGAGGCTGGATGAACAGGAGCCCGTGGATGAACAGTCGCAGGTGGAGGCTGGAGGAGGTCGACGGTGGATGAACAGTAGCTCGTGGAGGCTGGAGGGGGTCGACGGTGGAGATGAACAGTATCCCGTTGAGGGAGTCCTGGATTAGGGGGTGTTCGGGTAGCCGGACTATACCTTCAGCCGGACTCCAGGACTATGAAGATACAAGATTGAAGACTTCGTCCCGTGTCCGGATGGGACTTTCCTTGGCATGGAAGGCAAGCTTGGCGATGCGGATATTCAAGATCTCCTACCGTTGTAACCGACTTTGTGTAACCCTAACCCTCTCCGGTGTCTATATAAACCGGGGGATTTTAGTCCGTAGGACAACTTCATCATACAACAATCATACCATAGGCTAGCTTCTAGGGTTTAGCCTCCTTGATCTCGTGGTAGATCTACTCTTGTACTACCCATATCGTCAATATTAATCGAGCAGGACGTAGGGTTTTACCTCCATCAAGAGGGCCCGAACCTGGGTAAAACATTGTGTCCCTTGTCTCCTGTTACCATCCGCCTAGACGCACAGTTCGGGACCCCCTACCCGAGATCCGCTGGTTTTGACACCGACATTGGTGCTTTCATTGAGAGTTACTCTGTGTCGTCGCTTTTAGGCCCGATGGCTCCTTCGATCATCAACAACGATGCAGTCCAGGGTGAGACCCTTCTCTCCGGACAGATCTTTGTCTTCGGCGGCTTCGCACTGCGGGCCAATTCGCTTGGCCACCTTGAGCAGACCGAAAGCTACGCCCCTAGCCATCAGGTCAGGTTTGGAAGCCTAAACTACACGGCCGACATCCGCGGGGACTTGATCTTCGACGGGTTCGAGCCACAGCCAAGCGCGCCGCACTGTCTCGATGGGCATGATATAGCTCTGCCGCCGAACGGCGCCTTGGAGGCCGCACACGCATCGGTTCCGACCATTGATTCAGAGCCTACTGCGCCGATCGAGGATCAGCGGTTGAACGCTGCCTCAGGGGCTGCGATCTCAGAGGTGATCGAGCCAAACTCCAGCCCCGCACTCCGCATGGCCCGTGACTCCGAGGAGCCGGATTCCTCTCCGAACTCCGAGCCCCCCGCACCCCTGCCGATCAAATCCGATTGGGCGCCGATAATGGAGTTCACCGCCGCGGACATCTTTCAGCACTCGCCCTTCGGCGACATCCTGAATTCGCTAAAGTCTCTCTCTTTATCAGGAGAGCCCTGGCTGGACTACGGCCAACAAGGATGGGATTCGGATGATGAAGAAATTCAAAACCCACCCACCACCCACTTCGTAGCCATTGTCGATGACTTAACTGACATGCTCGACTTCGACTCCGAAGACATCGACGGTATGGACGACGATGTAGGAGACAACCAAGAACCAACGCCTATAGGGCATTAGACAGCCACCTCATCTCACGATGTGTACATGGTGGATACCCATAAAGGAAGAAACAACAAGGAAAACGGGGATGGAAAGAGGGATCGATCTCTCGAAAAACAATCAAAGCGTCGGCGTAAACGCCGACCCAAGCCCCGCCTCGATAAAGACCCAGCCATAGAGCAGGAAGAGCCGGTAGACGACGAGCATGCCTTAGAGCAACCGTCCCAACAGGACAACCCGGATAGAGAAACCGAACACCCCTCCCCCGGCGAAAATGGCATTCCGGACGACCCTACGCCGGACAAGCCCACGAAGCAGAAGAACCTCCACAAACGGCTTGTTGCAACAGCACGCAGCCTGAAAAAGCAGAAGCGGAAGCTAAAAACTGCAGAAGATGCACTCAGGATCAGATGGAGTAAAGTAATCAACACTGCGGACAAATACGGCGACAGTCGCTGCACTAAAAGCTATCCGAAGAGAAAGCTACTACCTGAATTCGACGAGGAGGCCTCGGAGCCCTCGCATTCCAAAAGTGAGAAAGCCACACGGTCAGATAGACGACCCCATGGCCAGCATAAAGCGACAAGTAGCACCGCACTTAAGCCGGCATGCGACCCGCTTAAAGATTCGCATCATGGCCCAGCCAGGTCCATTTACGGGCCAAGAAAGCAAGCTCTCGTAAGCAATGCAATAAAGCCATTATCAGAATCCGGCACACCCAAATACAGGGGTGCCGCACACCCCCTATGCTTCACTGATGAGGTCCTGGATTATGAATTTCCAGCGGGATTCAAACCCGTAAACATAGAGGCATATGATGGAACAACAGACCCCGGAGTCTGGATCGAGGATTATATCCTCCACATACATATGGCTAGAGGAGACAACCTCCATGCCATAAAATACTTACCCCTCAAGCTTAAAGGGCCAGCCCGACACTGGCTCAAAAGCCTTCCTGAAAACACAATCGGAAGCTGGGAAGAGCTCAAGGACGCTTTCCGAGCAAATTTTCAAGGAACCTATGTCCGCCCTCCGGATGTAGACGATCTTAGTCACATAACTCAACAGCCCGAAGAGTCAGCTCGGCAATTCTGGAATAGATTTCTTACTAAAAAGAATCAGATAGTCGACTATCCGGACGCTGAAGCCTTAGCGGCTTTCAGGCATAATGTCCGAGACGAATGGGTTGCCAGACACCTCGGCCAAGAAAAGCCAAGAACAATGGCCGCACTAACAAGCCTCATGACCCGCTTTTGTGCAGGAGAGGACAGCTGGTTGGCAAGATGCAGCACCAGTAACCCAAGTACATCCAAAACTAGGGATGGAAATGGAAAACCGCGACGCAATAAGGACCGTCGCCGGACCAAGGAAAAAAGTCCAAAGAGCACGGCAGTCAACGCCGGATTCAAAAGCTCACGACAAAATCAGAAAAAGCCGCCCCTCCAAGATAACAGGCACGACCTATCCAACCTAAACAAAATCTTGGATAGGATATGTCAAATACACAGCACTCCCGGAAAGCCTGCTAACCATACCCACAGAGATTGCTGGGTTTTCAAATAATCCAGCAGACTCAACACCGAACACAAGGGGCTCGACACACCAAGCGAAGAAGAGGACGAACCCCAAAAGGAGAGTACCAGGAAACAAAAGAATTTTCCACAAGAAGTAAAAACAGTAAACTTACTCCACATAACAAAATATGCGGCGCCCATAAAGGTACGCGCCCCACGGCCTATCCCAAAGGAATCCCGCCACTGGTTGTCAAAACCAATCATCTTCGATCATCTGGATTATTCTAGAAGTATCAGGAACCCAGGATGGACTGCCCTGGTACTCGATCCAATAATTGGCGGACTCCAGTTTTCAAATGTCCTTATGGACGGTGGCAGCGGACTCAACCTGATATATCAGGACTCAATCCGCCACATGGGGATCGACCCAAAAAGAATTCGCCACAGCAAAACCTCCTTTCAAGGAGTAACGCCAGGTCCGGACACCCACTGCATGGGCTTTCTCTGGCTTGAGGTTATTTTCGGCTTTGCCGATAACTTCCGTCGCGAAAAGCTGACTTTCCACATCATCCCATTCTCAAGTCGATACAAAGCACTACTGGGACGCGAAGCTTTCGCCCGCTTTAACGCAATACCGCATTATGCATCTCTTACGCTTAAGATGCCCGGTCCATGCGGCATCATCTCCTTAAAGGGGAAGCAGTGAGAACACCTCCCCCAAGCGGAGGATTGTACGACCGCTTTAACAGCCCCACAATACAATGGCTTCACCAGCCAGAACATCGGAACAGGTCATTAAGACCACGGACACGGATAGACGAGTCCGGCACAAACGTATCATTGATAAAGGCTTAGTGGCCATATATCCCTGTACTAGGGGCTTCACACGTATAAAATAAGAGACAATAAAGCTCAATTTTTCATATTTTACTTTACACTTTGTTTATTTCATATAACTTTTTGTTCGGCACACCCCTTTTTCAACTTAGTTGCTCTCTTTTTACAGATGAACGTCGTGCCGCGCCCGTCCAGGATACGGCACAACGGAGACACAGGCGCAGACGTGCAGTAGGGACCCGTTACAAGGACTCTTTTCAGATTAAGACCCTGCGTAAACCTTTTTTACTGTCTCTTGTTGATACACATCCCCTGGTTCTATGACCAAGGAGGAGGCTGGCATCTTGGCATGTGGCCACGTCAGAATTCTTGCGCGTACCTGGACACTAGGGGCTTATACCTCAGAGCGTTACCTCGCCCGCTCTCATAATGACCGAATACCTTAGGGAGTGTTTGGCGTCGCGAGTTTGGCCTTATATGCATCAGCTCCGAGTCATGATTTTGGTCAAATGTTGGGTTGCCCAGCTCCTGTGTTCGGCCGCCTTACGTTCCGCTCTATCGGCTAAGGCGGCACCAGGAGAACTACTGCGATTGTGCCCTGGTTCGGCCAGGCGAGCACCTCAGTAGAGAAAGCCGAAAACCGACTGTCATGATATGGCGTGAGACTGGTCAACCACTCGATGACTCTCCGGAATCTGTAGGATTCCTCCGCATTAACGAAGGGTCGTTTCTCGGCCAGGCACACACGCGCCCTGAATTCGGGCGAGCGCAGTCGCCACCAGGGGCTACCTAAATAGTCCCATTGTCAAGCTCCTATGGCTAAGTGAAAGTGTTAAAGCATTATAGTCCGGTTGCCTAGCTCGCTGCGTTATCACCTCCTTTGTAGGACCAAGACGTTGGATTAAGTGTGAAAATGCGCCTTCTGCGAGCACCCCCGCACTATGTGTGTGGGGGCTGAAGCCAACGACTGCAATCTTTCAGATCTCGTATATATATCTTAAAACGGCCACACAGGAGGTGTCCCAAATACTTGCAGGCACAAGTATAAAAGGCTACTATAATTCTTCAAAATATTTCTTTATAATTACATATGCTATCAGAACATAGCATCCTTCGAGCACTGCACCTCTATTACACGAGCGCCTTCAGGGACTTCCTGAAAATAGTGCTCGGAGGATACTCGGCTTTTGTCCGAATCTCAGGATGCAACAACCGTGGTCTCCATCTCTGCCCAGTATGCTTTGACATGGGCAAGAGCCATCCCTGCGCCCTCTATGCATGCTGACCTCATCATCGCATTGATACGTGGCACCGCGCCAAGGAATTGCTGCACCAAGCTGAAATAACTCTTCGGCTCCGATCTGCCCGACCACAGATGACCCATGACGTACTTCATGGCGAGTCCGGACAATCTATTCAGTTCGGCCCATTGAGCCAGACGATCGTCCACTGCCAGCGGACGCTCTGGATTGTGAAACTGCGACCAGAAAAGCCTTTCCACTTCGCGATCTTCTTGATCTCGAAAGTCTTCGGTCGCATCAGCAGCACTCGCTGCCAAATCCAGATAGGTGTCCTCCGCACTCCACATCCGGTCCAACGGAGCAAACTTCGGATCAGAAAACTTCCTCCGCAGCATAAAGGGATTTCCAGCCGCAATCTGTCCGGCCTGACGCAGCTCCTCCTTCGCAGCTCTCATCACAGAGCGAGCATCCTTGGCATCAGCAACGGCCTCCTCTAAGTTCGTCTGTCTCGCCCGGTCTTCTTTCTCAAGAAACTTGCAACGGTCAGCAGCACTTTTTAACTTCACGGCCATCTCGGCCACCTCCTTCCTTCTCCGGCAGTGAGCAGCCTGTTCGGCTCTCAGCTCTTCAAGGGCCTTCTCGGCAGCCGCATCACTTTTCCTGGCTTGTTCCTTAGCTCGGGCAAGTTCTGCCCGAAGACTCTCCACAGCGGCCGCACCATCTGCGTCAAGCACACACATTGTAAGATACTGGCATAACGCTCCTCTTACCAGATGCAGCCCGAGGAATTGCATACCTTGAGCCTCATCAAGCCGCTCATTGACGAGCACGATGTCGGCATCTGCCATGTCAAGTTGCCGCTTTAGTTCGTCAAAATCATTAGTTCGGCTCGATTCCGGACGCTTCGCCACCTGTGTACAAAGGCGACATTTTAGACCTGGGATTATGATCCTCTGCGCGTCGTCAATTTTGACAACGCATAGAGTCTTAGGGGCTACTATCTACACAGGGCGCATCTTGTTTATGCGCAACTGACAAAGAAGTACATTATCAAACGTACCTCAAAACCTGTCAGCAAACTTCTGACGGCCTCATGCAATCCGCTTTCCGCAGACGAAATCCTTCCAATCACCGAACCCATCAATGCATGGTGCTCCTCTGAGACAGAAGCTCGCCCCAACAGAATCATCAGCTCCTCCGACCGCACACCAGACGGTGCCGGACTCGTCCTATGACCTCCATCGAAGGCCGGACGCGGAGAACCTTGGGGGCCACATGGCTACCTTCCACCCCTGCCGGATTTGGAGAAACCCTCCGTGACGACACCTCAGGGTCGCCCGCCTCGCCAGGCGGTACGGCAGGGGGAGGCGTTCCACTCTCCATCATCTCCGGAAGAAGATCCCCCGAAGACGAGCTCTGCTGAGAAGGGCTGAGGTCCGAGCTACAAAGTGAAATTTGGTTAATCTTTTCAGATAAAAAGCAAGGATTTCTCTCATCCCTCTAAAGGAAAATCTTTCTCTACTTACGGCTCGCTGGAGGGCTGATCCCTTTCAGGGCGTAGTTCGGCTGATGATCTCCATGGCGTCGGACCCTCTGACGAGGACTTTTTCCCCCTCTTTGAGGCCGTGGTCTCAGGGTCGTCAGAGGCGGCCCTCTTCTTCCCCTTAGGAGAGGAATTGTCGGTTCTTCCCTTCGGAGCAGCCTCCTTCGAGGAGGCCATGGTTTCCTTGTCCTCCCCCTCACTTCCCTCCAAAGGCACGATCTTCAACATCCTGACTAGCACGGGATCCAGCCTGGTCTCAGGAAGGGGAGCCGGACACCTGATCATCTTTGCCTTCGCTATCCACTCCTGTTTAAAAGGACAATTCTTTTAGGGGCGAATTTATGACAATTTTAGGGATAGCGAGTCCGGGCACAAGGTTACTTACTTGAGTATCCGGGCGATTGCAGCTTAAACCTGCGTCCTCGGTCAAATCCGGACACGTTTCTTGTGATCCGAAGAACATTTTATACATTTCCGCGGGCGTTGCACCCATAAAATGCTGGAGAGCTCGTGGTCCCTCTGGATTAAACTCCCACAGACGAAGGGAGGGACGTTTGCTGGGCAGTGTTCGGCGAATCAACATGACCTACGTCACCTTGACCAGGTTGAGGTCTCTTTCTAAGAGATCCCTGATGCGGCCCTGCAACAAGGGCACGTCTTTGGATAACCCCCAATCTAATCCTTTGTTGACCCATGACGCTAGCCGTGGTGGGGGACCCGAGCGAAAGGCGGGAGGCGCCGCCCACTTGGCGCTCCTGGGAGCGGTGATATAGAACCACTCTCGTTGCCACAAGCCGAGCTCCTCTTGAAAGGAGCCCTCGGGCCATGAAGCATCAGCATTCTTACTTATGACAGCGCCTCCGCACTCTGCGTGCCATCCCTCGATCATCTTCGGCTCCACTCCAAAAGTCTTGAGCCATAATCCGAAGTGAGGAGTAACATGGAGTAACGCTTCACACACAATGATGAATGAGGAAATGTGGAGGATGGACTCCGGAGCTAAGTCATGAAATTCCAACCCATAATAGAACATCATCCCCCTCACGAAGGGATCCATCGGGAAGCCTAACCCCCGAAGGAAGTGAGACATGAACACTACGCTCTCACCGGGCTGGGGACTGGGGATAGCCTGCCTTTGAACAAGCAACCTATGCGAAATTTCGGCGGTCAAGAACTTAGCCTCTCTCAACTTTAGCACGTCCTCCTCCGTGACGGAGGAAGGCATCCATCGGCCTTGAAGGTCGGAACCGGACATTGTCGAAGGTCCGAAGCGCCTGGAATCTGGAGCCTAGGGTGTTGGAACTCGAGGCGACAGGCGAAGTTGTTTTGAGATTGGGTAAAAGGAGTAAGGCCATGGTCTCTTCATAAGAGGTTGAATACCAGGAGCCCTCCCCGTAACCGTTTGGGACTCGCCTTTAATCGAGAAGACATGCTAACGGGCACGATTGGGTTACCCATGTCCGTATTGATGAGAATCCCGTAAATAAAGGGGACACGATCTTTGCTTTGACAAGACGTGCCAAGGAAACCACCTCGCAAAACACGCTGAGGTGGAAAAGTGAAAACGATTCGAATAAAGGCTTGGCCGTAGTGTGATGTCACTCTGCGGAGTACGTTAGCGGATTAAGATTTGTGTTAATATTATTCTCTCTGTGGCAATACGTGGAAACTTATTTTGCAGAGCCGGACACTACTCTTGGTGTTTAAAAACTTTTATGAAGAATTTGGAGGAGGAACCTGCCTTGCAATGCCGAAGACAATCTGCGCACCGGACTCGTCGTCATTGAAGCCTGGTTCAGGGGCTACTGAGGGAGTCCTGGATTAGGGGGTGTTCGGGTAGCCGGACTATACCTTCAACCGGACTCCAGGACTATGAAGATACAAGATTGAAGACTTCGTCCCGTGTCTGGATGGGACTTTCCTTGGCGTGGAAGGCAAGCTTGGCGATGCGGATATTCAAGATCTCCTACCGTTGTAACCGACTTTGTGTAACCCTAACCCTCTCCGGTGTCTATATAAACCGGGGGATTTTAGTCCGTAGGACAACTTCATCATACAACAATCATACCATAGGCTAGCTTCTAGGGTTTAACCTCCTTGATCTCATGGTAGATCTACTCTTGTATTACCCATATCGTCAATATTAATCGAGCAGGACGTAGGGTTTTACCTCCATCAAGAGGGCCCGAACCTGGGTAAAACATTGTGTCCCTTGTCTCCTGTTACCATCCGCCTAGACGCACAGTTTGGGACCCCCTATCCGAGATCCGCCGGTTTTGACACCGACACCCGTGGAGTCCCGTTTTGCGGTACGCCACACCCCTCCCGATGAACAGGACCCCCGTTTCGACCGTAGCGCTCCAACACAAGTCCGTTTCATCCGTTTTACGGTATGCCACACCCCTCCTGATCAACAGGACCCCCGTTTCGACCGTAGGAGATCCATTTCCTCCATTTTGCGGTACGCCAGACCCCTCCCGATGAACAGGATCTCGTTTCGAATGTGGCCGGTCGAACACAAGGCCATTTCCTTCGTTCTGCGGTACGCCAGGCCTCGTTTCCATCGCCTGTTCCGTCCAAGCCCTCCCGATGAACACGACGCATTCCATTGCCTCCTCATGAACACGACGCATTCCGTTGCCTCCCCATGAACACGACGCATTCCGTTGCCTCCCCATGAACACAATGACGACACTGTTTCTCCGTTCCAACCCAGCCATGTACACGAGCCCTGGCCGTACGTATGCGCGAGTAGGCGTTCGAGACCCCGCCCGTATGTACACATATGTGGCCGTATTTTCTTTCTTGCACCTTGGCGATGTACGTATGTGTACATGCTACGTGCGCGCCTCTACTACGACACATGCGCGCCTCTACATCGACCAGTATATATGTACGTACATGTTCGCGACCAGAATGACAACGCTACGTACGCTTTGACCAGGTGGGTCCCAACTGTCAGGCACTTCCTTGCGTGCGAAGATGTAGCTAGTGGGTCCCAACAGTCAGGGGCAAACGTTTTTTTCGTGAAATTCGATGGCCCGTCCGGTGGGTCCCCGCTGTCAGGTGGAGGAATAATTATTTTGCACATAATAAGGAGGCTCTTCCTTGCTGCGGCCGTGGACCCAGCTGTCAGCCTCTCCACGTACAGTCCACGTCCGATGGAAGCTGTTCCTTGACCACGCCGCGCCGAGAGCACCAGGGCGGTGGACGACGGTGAGGCCTAGGAAGGGGACGACGCGGAGCCGGGGAAGACGCGGCAGTGGATGCCCACGCGTAGAGGAGTACGAGGGTTCACTGGTTCGCTGCGGTGTGAGGCTGCCGTCGCCGCAGAATAACAGGGGGTGTGGGTGAGTAGGGGGATGGCCTGGCCAGCGGTGGGAGTAGTAGGGGCGGTGAGGCCTCCGCCGCATCGCAGCTGGCCATGGGAGGCAGGAGCACGAGGCACGACTGGCGCTGGTTTGGGCGGCTGGAGCAAGAAGACCAGAGGTTGAAGAAGCACTACGGCCATTGGATGGACATCGTACGGTCACTTGAGCTAGAATCATGCATATTGACTAAGTTGACAAAGCCCTCCGTCCCCGTCAACTTAGTAGGCCCACAAGTCAGCCTCCTACCAAGGTGGGTCCTAGCTAGCAGGGGGTATTCATTTTTTTGAGCGTAATAAGGAGGCACTTCCTTGCGTGCGAAGATATAGCTGGTGGGTCCGAGATGTCAGCGGCAGTAACGTTTTTTTCGCGAAATATAGAGGCCCTTTGGGTGGGTCCCTGATGTCAGGTGGAGGAATCATTATTTTGCGCGTAATAAGGAGGCATTTTCCTTGCATGCGGTCGTGGACCCAGCTGTCGGCCTCTCCACGTACAGTCCACTTCTGATGCATGTCGGTCGTTGACCATGTTGACCAGGCCATGCCGAGAGCACCAGGGCGGTGGACGACGGCGAGGCCTAGGAAGGAAACGACACGGAGGCAGGGAAGACTCGGCAGTTGTTTCCGACGCGGAGGGGAGTACGACTGTACGAGGGTTTACTGGTTCGTCTGCCATCGCCTGAGAATAACAGCAGGTGTGGGTGAGTAGAGGGATGGCTAGGCCAGCGATGGGAGTACGGTGGGGCGGTGAGGCCTGCGCGGCAGCACAGCCGGCCGGGGGGAGGAGGGAGTAGGCAGTCCCGCCGGCGCTTGTTTGAGCGGCTGGAGCAGGAAGAGCAGAGATTGAAGAAGCACGACGGCTGTTAGATGGACATCCAACAGTCACTGTTTGTGCGTCAACCTTTTTTCTTAGGAAAGCCTCAAATCTGTGGAAAACAACATACAACCCATCTGCCATTATTTCTAATAATTTACAGCGCATTTGCTAATTCTTAAGGTTAACTTTGGATCCCATATTCTTTTTGTTAGCATTACAACCCATATTGTGGCCACAGTTAAAAAATTAACGAAATTTTGCATATTTCGGTGCGGTCCGAACTGTTTTTAATCCCGAAATTTCGACTCACATTCAAACTGATTTAAAAAATAAATGTATATCAATATAAAATCTAACAAATTCTCCACGCATAAAAATTAATGTAATTTAAAATCTCGAAATGCAAAAAAAGATATTTTAAACTAATTGCCGGTTTGATGTGTTTTAAAAATGTATAGCCCATTTCTCATTACTGATGAGCCATTTTCTCGGCCAGCCGAATGAAGCTCTCCTCGTCTTGAAAGATTTGCAGCCCAACAGGCCTGACAAAGCGACTTACTTGGCAAATCACAAAAAAACTAGGTTGTGGCCATGGACCCAGCTGTCAGCCTCTCCAGTACAGTACTCTTCCGATGGAAGTCGGTCATTGACCACATTGACCATGCCGCGCCGAGAGCACCAAAGCGGCGGACGACGACGAGGCCTAGGAAGGGGACTACGCGGAGCCGGGGAAGACGCGGCAGTGGATGCCAACACAGAGAGGAGTACAAGGGTTCACTGGTTCGGCTGCGGCGTGAGGCTGCCGTCGCCGCAGAATAATAGGGGGTGTGGGTGAGTAGAGGGATAGCATGGGCCAGCGGTGGGAGTAGTAGGGGGCGGTGAGGCCTCCGCGACATCACAGTCGGCCACGAGAGGCAGGAGCACGCGGCACGACTGGCATAGCTTTGGGCGGCTGGAGCAAGAAGACCAGAGGTTGAAGAAGCACTATGGCCGTTGGATGGACATCGTACGGTCACTGGAGCTAGAATCATTCATATTGACTAAGTTGACAAAGCCCTCCATCCTCGTCAACTTAGTAGGCCCACAAGTCAGCCTCCCACCAGGTTGGGTCCCAGCTAGCAGGGGGAGTAATCAATTTTCTGTGCATAATAAGGAGGTACTTCCGGTGGGTCTGAGCTGACAGCGGGGGGGGGGGACGTTTTTTTCGCGAAATACGGTGGTCCGTCCGGTGGGTCCCAACAGACAGGGGCAAACGTTTTTTTCGCGAAATACGGTGGCCCGTCCGGTGGGTCCCAACAGTCAGGGGGGAACGTTTTTTCCGTGAAATACTGGTGGCCCATCCGGTGGGTCCCTTCTGTCAGGTGGAGGAATAATTATTTTGCGCATAATAAGGAGGCACTTCCTTGTGGCTGTCGTGGACCCAGCTGCCAGCCTCTCCACGTACAGTACTCTTCCGATGGAAGTCGGTCGTTGACCACATTGACCACGCCGCACCGAGAGCACCACAGCGGTGGATGACGGCGAGGCCTAGGAAGGGGATGACGCGGAGACGGGGAAGACACGGTAGTGGATGCCCACGCGGAGAGGAGTACGACGATTCACTGGTTCGGCTGCGGTATGAGGCTGTCGTCGCCGCAGAATAACAGGGGGAGTGGGCGAGTGGTGGGATGGCATGGCCAGCGATGGGAGTAGTATGGGGACGGTGAGGCCTCCGCGGCAGCACAGCCGGCCACGGGAGGCAGGAGCATGCGGCATGACCGGCGTTGCTTTGGGTGCCTGGGGCAAGAAGACCAGAGGTTGAAGAAGCACTACGGCCATTGGATGGACATCGTTGACCATGCCGCGCTGAGAGCACCAGGGCGGTGGGCGATGGCAAGGCCTACGAAGGGAACGACACGGAGCCGGGGAAGACACGGCAGTGGCTGCCCACATGGTGGAGAGTACGAGGGTTGACTGGTTCGGCTGCCGTCGCCGGAAAATAACAGGAGGTGTGGGTGAGTAGAGGGATAGACAGGCTAGGGATGCGAGTATGATGGGGCCATGAGGCCTTCCCGGCAGCACTGCCGGCCACGGGAGGCGGGAGCAGGCGGTTCCGATGGCGCTGGTTTGGGCGGCTGGGGCAGGAAGATCAAAGACTGAAGAAGCACGATTGCCGTTAGATTGACATCTAACGGTCTGACGCTGGTAGAGTCGATTGTTGACTAAGTTTCTTTTTTGAGAAACCTTCTGTACGCATGAACTTAGTAGGCCCACAAGTCAGCCTCCAAATCTGTGGCAGACAACATAAAGCCCATTTGCTATTTTTATAATTTGCAGCCCATTTGCTAATTCTTAAGTAATTTATTACAGCCCATTTTCTGCCCAGGACCACGGTCAAAAAGTCCAACCTTATTTTGCATATTTCGGTGGAGTCCGAACTATTGTAATCCTGAGATGATAAACATTTTTTTAAGAACTTATTGATTTGCCAAAAAAATCATTTTGTTTTTGTAAGCAAATAAGACATGGGACAATTTAGTTGGTTTAAGGGAAAACCAGTGGTCAAAAAATCAGCGCTGGGTGGGAAAAAACAACAAAAATAAGGATGTAAATATGAGAAGGGAATTTTATGTGTTTTCAATATAATGATACGTGTATATGAACTAGTAAAACTATAGGTAGAGATTAGAAAACGGATGTAGGACATGCGTTTCGAGAGAAAAATAGAACTGGGTTGTGTGTTTGATTCAGTAAAAGAACTGCTTGCGGATGTTGTAAGACAAAATATAACTAAAGCTGGCGGGCCAGAGGCCAGTAGATACCTGCTGGATCTTTGTGCCCCGTTGTTGTCATGGGCTGGGCCTGTTAAAAACAAAACAACCCTGGGCAATCTACAGCCCAGTTGAAACTTGCTCGACCTGAAAAAACAATATACGTGCTCAATAAACGAGAGAATTCTGCAAGTACAGACTGATAACTGGGATGCAGCATGGATATTGTTTTTTTATCGTGACAATAAGTGCATGCACTTGTTTCGAAAAAATTGGAGAACTGGGAATTCGAACGGCGGGTGCTTATGCTACCCATCAAATAAAAATCAGGTGCCTGAAAATTCGTTTCGAAACAAATGATTCAGCTTTATATCCACGTCGACCCTCGGCATGATGGTTGGAAGCAAATGCAAGTTCATACCAAAAGATCGTTAACAACAATACCAACTTGCGGACGACAAGGTAGTACAACTACCAATACCAAACTAACTTATAATCTTTTTACTCCTGGCCCTAGTGTTCGTCTGGTAGAAAATCTTGCAGAGGACCAGCTCCCGCTCCTTCTCTTGCTCCAGGTCCCCGAGGTGGTACTGGTGCATCACCAAGTTGGTCCTCTGCTGGTCGAAGTTCTTGTTGGTGTGCAGTACCAGAACCTTTTTTGATGCCCGTCTGTCGGCCGTTGACCATCACCGGCAAGGTATTGCCGGTCTTGTGCCACATCGCGTGCATGCCGCACTCCGACTGTATCTTGCAACGCGTCCACGCGCCCCTTTTGAACGCCCTGGAATTGCGCTGGAAGAAATGCTTCCTTAGGCCACTCAGTGTGATACCTGCAGTATTGTGGAATACAGGTTTTAGTGTACCTAGTTGGCATTTTCATAACATCTTTGGCATGTTGCAGTCACTTGTTTCACTTTTTATTAACTGTCAAATTGTAATTGCTTCACCAGGTCTGCGTCTAAAAAGAAAAATAGAGCTATAAACAAAGGAATATGTTTGTGCAAGTAGACGGCCGATCGGTGTCTTACCTGGAAGTTTCTCAGGTTGGGTGTAACATATGCCGTGCTCGCTGTCGATGGTTGGTATGAACAAATCGATGGGAGACTGAAATCTCGCACGGCCAGCACTCACTTTGGCCTCAAGGTGCTCGATCAGCTCCTGATCCGTGGGATCGAACTTGACGCCAGCCGGCAGCACGGGCCAATCCTTCTTCGACTTGCATCGGTAATTCCAGTTATATGGTACTCAATGTATGATCAATCGACTGTTTTAAGTGAATGATGAAAGATTTCGACAGATAAGTGGTACTCCAAATCTGAAGTCCAGAATACCCAAACACGCCACCGGGATTCTTGTGTCACCTCACGCGCAGCGTGTTGTCACGTCAATTCAATGTGTGGACATGATGAATAATTTGACCGACGTATACTAGTACTGCTACTGTACTACTTACTAGTCGTATTTAGTGTCACAATTTATACATAGGTTTAACTAACAAGTATGCACTTGACGCCTAACTGATATATATGGCTTCTGCACTTCATCTCCATCATCATTATCAGTACATCCTATGCAGGTGAGTTAGGATGCACTTGATCCTAGGAAGGTATCTATCCTTCAAACCAGAGGAGTGCTTCAAACTAACAACAGTACATAATATCCAACAAAAGAGGGTCGTGCTACAGCAGCAGAATACATGGCTCAGTCTAGATATCATCACGAATCAAGTTGTGCATATTTGCTATTGGCATGAACCACATCACTGCATGTCGGGTTTGCAAAAGCCATCCATCGCATGGAAGCTTGATGCCTTTCACACACTGAAGATTATCTGGCAACAAGTTGTGTCGACGAATATATGGATATGGTGATTCATGAAACCCATGGTATGATGTGTAAACACAGCCCCCCCCCACGCGCGAATGGAAGTTGGATAGCACAGTAATCATCGCCGGTGATATGACCGATGATTGGTTGGATGATCAGATAATTGAGCCCGAGGAACAAGGAGTGGTTGCCAAGGCTGTAAACCCGCCTCCAGTTGAATACTCCTGACCCAACGGAGCTAGGATCTTTCTCGAACATGAAGCAGCCATAGCCATCAATGTTACGAACGCCCCACGCATTGTACTGCATGTGGTTTGATGTAATGGTTTGGTCAATTTGGTACGTGCGAATGAGCATCAAATGATCGCCGTCAGCTGAACGAGCGATAAACCACCACCCATCGGCTAGTATGATTCCAGGTCCTGAAATCATGAAGGCCAACGGATTTGCGTCTGCTGCAACAATTCAAATTGGAGACCAAAAGGACAAAAATAAACAATCATGTTCAGAGTATGTGTGGAATTAAGATTATTATAACAGTGACACATATCATAGACAGAGAATTGCAATGCCGTGGTCATAATCATACCCCAAGTTTAAAAAAAGCCAATAGCTTTTATATTCTAGCAATATGTCATGGTTCAAACATCATGTAACAATGAGAGGAAAATAGCTATGACAGCGCCTACTCATATTCTACCATAGCACTTACTACTACTGTTCTCATATCAACTCTAAGCAATAACATAAGTTGTTATAAAAATCTTGTAAACGAGAGTAACATATAGCAATCATGATGTTATGCTCATAATATGTATTCTAACAATCATTAGATGCCAATTGTTCTCATATCAACTCTAACAATAACATGTGTGGTCATAAAAATCTAGGAAATGAGAGGAACATCTAGCAATGATGTGGTTATAGACATGCTATGCATTCTAAATTTGTAACAAATGAACAGGTAGTCGTATTTATAAGGTAAAGATGAGATGAGATAGAACAATTACACGACGATAGATTCCACCAATATAGGTAGCCAATCTGTGCGTCGACCGCGTAAACGATGCCATCATGCACTATAGCATCAGACAGAAATGTTTCCTCAACAGGATTGATGATGAGCCATAACCACGTATGGCGACCGGATTCCAGATAGACTAATCCCTTGTTGAACAAGGCAATGAGCTTGTAATCCATGTAGTCTTCTGATGGTGTGGGCACTTCACAGATTACAACTTTCTGCAAACAGAGGTCGAGCCAAAAGCTTGATGCGTCTCGTGCGTAGTAGGCAGGAGTGTCCGGCGGGCCACGAGGCTCGATGGCGGCGGTATCCAACGATGGAAGGGTGATCTCTCGCTGGGTGTAGATATCCATGAGACGCCACGGACTACCGGTGTGGTGGATGAGGACGATCCAGTTGGCCTTCATGCCTGCCCAGTAGTGGCCGCGCATGAAGGACAGGTGGACAGGTAGTGGTAGCATGTCGAGGGGCACCACGGCAACCTCCGTAGGATCGCCAAGTCGGTGTTTGGGCCACCTACGAGGATCGGGCATCAGCAAGCAGGGTGTCTTGAAAAGAGCCGGTCGGTTGCAGACGAGTAGACAGTACAAAGACACCGAGCATGCGGCCAGACGGACGATGCTGAGTAGGTCCATACGACTACAGATCTGCTCCAAGAGAACATCGAGGAGGGAATTCCAATCGCGGCTCTGCGTGTCAGTCGGTTCTGCCATTGGGGTTTTTGGTGCCTGCGAACCAGCGGGAAGTGGATTCGGGCGGGCGAGCGAAGAATCTTCTCCTCGTGTGGCCGAGCAGTGAGCGGGGGGGATATGGTACGCGCGAGCTACCAAGGAAAATGGCGCGGGCGGGCGAGTAGTGAGCGGGGGTAAATGGTGTGTGGCCGGCGATGGGGAAGAGAGGAGGAAGAAGAAGAGACTAGTTGAATAGTTCTCTCTGACCGAGATGGGGAATAAATGGATCGCGAGGACTTCCTTTCTACAGTATCCCTATGCCTCTACGCTCACTTCACTCATTTTGCTCCATACCTAGTCACTTGTTGAAATCTGTAGAAAGACAAATACTCCGTATTTGGGAACAGAGGGAGGCTTTTACTCCGTACTATTTGGGAACAGAGGGAGTATCACCATATGGAGGGAACAAAGGAAGCTTGAAATATGAACATGTCAATGGGAGGGAGTAAGCCCCATGCATGCATGCATGCAACATGCAACACGCACACGTACACATGGACGCACGCAACACTCACACACCCATGCGGCACATAGCACACGACGCAACACACACGCTCACGCTCAAGTGCTCAACCTACTCCCTACGTCCGTGAGAGACTATACATTTAGAGATTTACACATTGACCAGGGCATAATTAACTCCCAAAAGTAGCAGACTTATGTGTGCATGCGACCGTTGAGATAAGAAGATTAAATGAAGGCCGTTGCATGCTGTAATTAAGGATAGACATGTAGCCTATACCTACAGCACAAGTTGGTGCATTAGTCAATCAATATTGATTTAGATTAAAGGCTAAACACATTGGAAGTGTAGATGTACATCATGTAGTACACTCTTTGTTGGAATACCGAGGGAGGACATCTGCATGCACTCACATACACAGCCAGGGCGGTTCGCGCGCAAGGGTTGGACTCGTGTCGCACCTGCGTAAAGTTTTGTTTAACTGATTTCTTTGCTCTGCCAACTAAAAGTTGGGACCCAGAAACTAGGTGACAATTTAACCAGTCAACAAAGTGCCACGTCGACTATGTGGCCGGCCAGTAGGGTGCAATACGGTGCTCTACGATGAGCTAGTGATCGCATAATTGCCGCAAAACTATATATAGTGACTGTAAAGAGCGTACTGTTACATACGTTGACCGCCAGTGTATTTTTCTCGTTTCAAATTAAGCCATATTAATCGGAAAGGACGCAGTATGGACTACTACTACTAGTACTGCTTTGATGTGTCCCGTCAACTCGCCGAACACAGAGAATCTTGCTTACTACGCCTCTCCCTCGCCCATGCGCGCGGTGGTTCGTAGGACGAGGAGAGGGTTTTGACTACAGTGCCCTCTCCCTCTCCCTCTCCCTCGCCCTCGCCCTCGCGGGACGTGCATCAGTTCAATCGGTGTCAGATTGCCAGAAGCATATTGTACTGTAGTGTCATCATTGTTGGACCTTCCGAAGAGGCGAAGAGCCAAGTGCAAGGTTCACACGAGTACGAACTGTTGAACCTCCCGAAGAGGAAAAGAGCCAAGCGCAAGGTTTTATAGGAGTTGTCGTCCTAGTAGGAGTGTACTAGTACAACTATAGCGAACGATGCTACTGTATGATGCCGCCACGTCACGTATATCCAAAGTTGTGCCACCTTTTTTTCTCAAAGAGCATGTTGGAGCCCGTGCAACAACCACACAAGTTGCATGTACACATAACACATTTAATAGTAATAAATTCTAAAGGACAAATGTCAGTATGCCACACAAGTTCATCTCCAACTCATGTGATAAATTTGTGCACGACTAGTCTACATATAGTCACAGCGCTACCATTCACAATTACTGTACTCCACTTACATGTTATAGATGGGCTACATGTCCTCCTCCAGGTTCCAGTCCTAGGTGTTCTTCATGGATGGCACGATCCATAGCGGTGGGCAACGGGAATCATTATCACAGCTTTCTAGTCCGATTCCACACGATGGAGACTCATCCAAGCTGAAGCGGCATAAATCAGGGATAGCGTGTCCCAGCATGTCGTTCATCCGGCGGTGCGCACTGAAGACACAACCATGCTTCATGAACGGCAGGCCTTCTGTGTCGTGCACGGAAGGTGGCATCCGCTTCACAATGGGGTAGCTGTCCCCGATGAAAAGCGAGTACTCTCCAAGAGTGTTCCTCGGCACCCACGTAGCATCACGGGGGTCGAACTCGGCGCCGTTCATCTGGTACACGCGACATCCCAGATCTGGACACATGGTGACATACATAGTCAAGGTCCATGCATGATAATGTTGTGCTAAAATGTGGCGGTCAGTAATACTATGCAGCAAATAGTACTACTCCGGTATAGAGGAAGTAAAATAACTGGCTTATTATATATAGCCACTCTTGGCTACATGGATGAGATAGTAAGACATGGAAAAACAAAAATGGTGGCAGCTAGTGGGTTCAAGTCTTCAAGGGCCTAGCTAGCTATACGCTTCCTCCAAGGTAAAAAGTACTCCTACTAGTACTACAAAGTATAGTACTAGTACAACAATGAAAGAGAAGGCGAGAGGGTTAAAAATGGAATACCTGGGTAGATGGTGACGGTCCGGTCGTGGTAGATTATGTGACCATGTTGCACATCCGTGGTACCATGGGTAATGACTGCTAAGATAGTTGATCCCGATATGCCAAAGTCAGCTACAAGGTTCCAGGTTAGACCGAATCGCGGATGCAAATGCACATCCAGGATCGGCGATCTTATTTTGATCGGGGGATGACTGGTCCCTGCAAAATAATGGAGTACCGTTAGGGATGCAAATGATGGTTTGTGCATTCCGTTTGTAATCTCCCGTACCGTAGGATGTCAACCAGATGAAACAAGTACCCTAGCTTGTCACCACGAAGATGCGGCCTAGATGGCGCACGGCGTCTTCGAACGTGTAGGGGTACAAATCTGACGCCGCCAACATGCGCCAGCCTCTGCCGTTACTACCTCCTGCATTGATGGCAATCCTTATGTCGAACACCGCGAGGAGATAGTAATCGCTGTAGCCGCGTCGCTTTGTCGGCGGGTCCGCAATTGCTATCTTCTTCAATCTCATGTAGGCATCATCATACGTATTCTTGCCTAGCCAATCCGAAAGGCCGATCCCAATGGTGGAGAAGGGGTCTACCGGAACGGCCGCACTGCTGTGGATGTTGTGCAAAATGATGGTGGTATCCGGCTGGGGGTATGCAAGCCAATCTTCGTTGGCACCGACCCAGACCTATATATAAGACGGTGGTTAGCGGAGAAATTACGGGATGGAAATGGAATAACTAAGTACTACATGATCAAACTCCATTACTAACCTGCTCATCGGACAAAATCCGACTACCTCTCAACGTCGGCAACTCTAGCGGAGTCAACATGCAACCATGGCCAGGGAGCGGTGGACTGTTCGAAGGATTGTCCCATAGAAGAACCTTCTCCTCGAGGATGCATGGAAGACCAACAAGCATGGCCTGTTTAAGCAGCATCTTGAAAAAGTTGGTGCAGGAAGCACCGAGTCTTGCGGCGATGAGGACGTCGGAGCGGCGTGCGATTTCTCCCACAGGATCGTCGTCCAAGGTCTCCCATCTCCGACGAGGAGGAGAACCGCCTGGCGAATCCATGGGAGCAGCGACGAACTGCCTTCTCTTCGGGGGGAGGGGAACTGGCGAGGAGGAGATAAGAGCGTAGTAACCGCAGGGCCTCGTCCCTTCCAACTGTAGATCGTTCCTCAGTGAAGGGGTGAGGCTATTATTTACTACTAGTACTCCCTCCGATTCTTTTCACTCTACGCATAAGAGCAGACCCGGATACCAAGGCAGGGGCTCGCTGCATGCTTTCTGGACGGAAATACCCCTGGCGCATGGATGGGAGGAGTTAGCAGCTATAAATGCCCCATGCAGCCCATTGGCTATCCGCCCGCGTTCTCCTCTCTCTGCATGTTGCATGGATGTATCCCTCTCTCTCACATGACTGCATGCGGTGGTGCTGGCCTATGAGAAGCTCACGTGGAGATAGCAATCTTCTCTCCAGAAGAGATTTTTTTGAAAGAAAGGGATTATGGAACGTTATGGGATTGCATTATACTGTAAATAATAGCACTTGTAAGAAATTTTGTCACTAGGTAGTAGTTTTTGGCGTGGATTAAGAAATTTTGGGTATGTTTTTGCCATTTTTTTACACGCCAACTAGTGTCAAAAAAACGTCTTACATTATGTGACGGAGGAGTACGTACTCGTACTGTAGCAGTACTAGTACTACTTTTCTCAACTAGTAGTGCGATGTACTGTACTTCTAGTCTAGTCTAGTATAGTGCACCAGTTTTGAACTCTTGAATCTCAGGGCCAAGGAGCTACAGTTGGAAGTGGAGGGTACTACTGTTCTCTAGAACCATCATTGTACTATCAATGCAGGGGAAGTACACCTGCGTAGTGGCCTAGTGGGTACTCTCGGTACTCCATTCAGCCGCTCCTCTCACGCACACACTAGCAGACTGTTTATCAGCAACGGGGGCAGAACATTTGAGTTATTTGATATAGCGAGACTAGGCTTTTCACTTCCATTTGTGGAGGTGTAATGGATCTCGTCGAACTTTGTTAGTAGTTCCTTCTTTATGAATGAGATGAAGCAAAGCTTTTGCCTCCGTTTCAAAAAAACACGGCAAGAGGAATTTCTTTTATAGTAGAGCCGATAACGGAGTGAAGTCCATGCATGCAACGCCACAAGCTACAGAGTAGTAGTAGAGCATTTTACGTACAGAGCCATATTGCACAGTTCCCAATGCCCCACCAGGCTTTTCCGGCTCCTTGGGCTTAATTGGGAGGCGCTAGTTTAAATATGCTACTAGCTGGAAGCTGCAAGCGAGGTGCGGCTAGGGCGAGCATGCGAGCCACGGGATGCTGGGAAGGAAAACCCGTTCACATGGCTAGGCTATCCAGTGCACCCAGATTGTGGGGCCGCATGTCCGTTTGACTTCAAAACTCAAACTACCCGTGTAAAATATTGGCTCGCAGCAAAGTGTAGTAGTACTATTTTTTTAAAAGGTCGTCGTGCGTTCGGCCGGGATCGAACCCACAAAACGAGGTATAAACTCCCGCGACCACTAGTAGTACTCGTTGGAGTACAACGCAACCTAGAATCGCCTTTTGTCGCTAGTAGTACATACATTGTTCCTTACAAGAAACCCCTAAGAGCATGGTTAATAGTATAGCCAGCTGCTGGCTATAAGCCAGTGCCATGTCATCTACAGCCCATCTTATAGCCAACATGTAGTAGTAGTTTATTTCTTATAGCCCACTGACTCAGCTCTATTGTACTTGCTCTAATAATGCAAGAAACCACTAAAATGCCAAGAAACTACTACCACTTGCATACGTGGCAGACTTAAGATAAGACTACCTTATCAACCATTGTACATGCTCTTACCAACAAAAATCCTCGAGTGACCTCCTACCTCCGGCCCGTCCACATAGTCATCCTCGGCCATGGGACGTAGCTACCGCCGCCGGCAGAAGGCGAGGTCAAAACCGCAGGCGGTGCAGAGCCCATGTTGCGGCAGCCCGGATGCCAGCTCCGTCCGGCCCTCGCGGCTGCTAGCTAGCCAAGATAGCTCCGTCCAGCTGCTTGTCTGCAAGGTTTGCTAGCTAGATTGTCAAGGCAACGCGGCGGCTTGCTCGCGCGCGCCACGCTAAGGCCAGCCATCTGGCTCGAGCGAAGGCCAGCGCGGCGGCTTGCTCGCTCGTGAGTCACGCTCGGGCCAGCCTGCCAATCCGTGTGGAGGCCAGCGCGGCGTCCGGCCCGTCCGGCGGAGCGGCGGCCAACTCGCTCATCACTGGCGCCACCGACGAACACGCATCAGTACTGTTTTGAAGTAATGTTTAGGAAAAATAATGATTTGAGGGGGAATAACAGGATAGAAGGTCAGATGTGGGTCCCTCGTGTCAACGGTCAAACAAAATGTGTTGGTTTAAGATGCCTCATCAGCACAGACATGTGGGCCAACCCTGTCATAAATGGGTTTAAACGAACCTAATCGGTAGGAGTACTAGGTAGTTTTTGGCGTGGATTAAGAAATTTTGGGTATGTTTTTGCTATTTTTTGTACAATAGATTCCTCCTAGGGCTGGTTGAAAGTGGTAGTTTTTTGTTAAATACTCTACATATTGTAAGTAGGAGTGAAAGTTAAGCTTTGGACGCCAATAAGCAAGGCTAGTTACATAGTGCATATGTGTACATGATTGAAAGTAAATATCAACCATGAGTGACTAATATCTTGATGGAAAACTCGAAACTATGGAATACTAGGAAAAGAAATGCATGGTTGGAAATACTAGCAATGTTCATGTCCGTTGCAACGAATCATAATTAGAATAATACTTATTCACAAACTTGGTACAAAACACTCTAATTTTGATATACATATGTCACTAGAGATATATTATGTTTCAATTAGAATATATTCCTTGGGCTGTTTTGGTGAGGTCGGGGAGGGATGTGGTTGGTTTTAAGATACTAATTATGGGTTTTTCTGCAAATTGGTAGACAAGTGGGATGTTGGTGAGAAAAGGCAACAACTTACCTCACAATCGTTAGATGTAGATCTAATGGTCAGAAACGACAGATGGCAGACACACCAGCACCACCAACTTAGTCTTGTGTAGGAGTACTAGCAAGATCCGTGCATTGCACGGAACATCAAGATGCATTTTTTTATAAAACACTTGTTGTGATTGACCCTTGCGGGAGTAATCCCATGTGTAAAAACTAATGATATCTCGAGAAATATGAGATAAGGTGAAGAGGAGTGGGGTGTGGTGGTGGTTGGTGGTCGAACTGAGCGGAGGCATGGGGATTGACGACGCCGGCAGCGGCCACCTGGCCAGTTTGTTCCAGAGGCTTCCTTTCTTAATTTCTCAACAATGAGGTTTGTTGGAGATAAGGATGAACGAGGGAAGGCCTTGTCTGCAAATGTGGAGAGGGGTGCGGGTATCTTTTAGTTTAATTTCCATCCGTTAGATATAGATCGGACGGTCTATATTGCAAGATGGCACACGTACCATCATGACCAACTCGGTTTTTTACAAGAGAATAAATATAAGTATGGAGATACAAACGTATTATCGATAATTGCTTCCGTAAACTAGCATCTACATTCTATTCAACGCCTCGGCATGTGGGGCCTTAGCACAATGACTTCTCGACTATGTAAAACGAAGATTTTCCCGTCGCCGACAAGGAGGGGGTGACGGCGGCACGCTTTTTGGCTTGCTCTAGTCCTAGTAGTCATACTAGGTGGTCTAAGCACGTGTAGATTTATTCTTTTTCACGTCTCTTGTTCGCCGTACTGCCACGACTGTTTATGAATATACGGTAAGTTATTCACGGGGAAAACCTTGTTGAGCGTGTTTGCGAGAGAGAGAGTGTGTGTGTGTGTGTGTGCGTGTGTGATATGTTAGAGACTGAGGCAATGATAACAGATTCTTTGTGTCTATGTGTGTGGAGGATAGAGAGAGAGACATGTACATGGGGCTTTGTGTTGTGTGACATGGAGACACATATACATAATTAGAGAATGAGTGTATGAGATACACATGCAGACATGAGGAGAGATGAGGATCCAGGTAAATGGGTGTTTGTGCGTGTCTGTGTGTTTGTGCACGCGTTTGTGTGTGAGAGGGAGAGAGTGTATGTGGAGTAGAGAGACCACTGATGATGTAAACCTAGTATAAGGGAAGGAGGAATGGTGTGACATGTGTAGTAGCGAGATAGCACGGGTGCGGGCAGGGGGAGCAGACTATTTGGAAGAGACATCGAGTGTGTGTGTGGGAGAGGGGTGTGAGAGTGAGAGAAAGAGAGAGCTAGCGACGGAGAGAGAGAGAGAGAGGAAGAGAGGGGGCGAGAGGGGTCGTTTGTGTCCATAAATGGTGTATAGATAGGGAGACAATGTTGATGTTGTCCGAAATTGGCCTATGAACGGAGACGCAAGGGGAGCGAGTCATCGTGTGTGTGATAGGGACTTCATGAGAGAGCTAGAATAGATGGTGTAGAGAACAATGTGGGAAATCGAGAACGATTATACATTAGGGAGCTATGCAAAGAGTCACGACATATATGTATACAGGGAAGGAGCTGGGGCGGGTCCGCATGTGGGAGAGATAGAAAGAGGAGAGTGGTGCACAAGGAGACAAAGTGTGCTTGTTTGCAGTGGGGGTGGTGTGTAAGGTGAGTGCGCAAGAACCACATAACTAGGGAGACAGACGTTTGGGGGGGACGTTTTGTGTGTATGGGAAATATACACTACATAGTGCGTGTGCTTGGGTAAGAGAGATAGCGGGAGACCTAGAGAGTGAGGGAAGAGATGTGTGCATGCCCGAGAGACAAAGTGATAGAGACCTATGTTGGGGTCCGGACTTTACAAGAGAGAGGGGTGTTAATGTGCTCGTGTGTTGGTGTTTGGGGGAGAGAACGATTTCTCTGTGTGTGTGTGTGTGGTGGTGGTGGTGGGGGGGGGTTGACTTCAGATAAAGAGTGAGGTGTCTATATTTGAGGGACTTTAGCGTAATTGAGATATTGTGCACTCATGGTTGATCAATTTGTTTCACAGTTTGTACTATGAGATAACAATACTTTTGAACATGCGTGATAAACCTTGATGTACCAGAATTACAAACCTAAGATTGGAATTTTGGAATTCGACTCCATCATTAGCTTTTGTAATTCATTTAAACGGAGGTACATTTTTTAAGCCGGGATTTGTGATTTCAAATTCATATATCAAACCTAGAGATATACACATACGGGCATGTTCAAACTTTATAATCATCCACTTCATTCATACACATACACATTTTTGCTTTTGTCATCTTATTTAGGATAAACACATTTGGAGTTTCATTTGAATTGGACCGTATGATGGTATTTGCTTGTAGTAGCTCAATGATCCATATTTGAATTGAATGGACAATCTAAGTTTCTAGTTGGAGACATTGATTTTCAAAACTTGCACTTTTTTTTGCGTGCAAAACAAAAAAATTGTCGGCCATGATATCATAGTCGGCCGTACGAGAGCAAAATACTTATAATTTTAGGCGCCAAAAGCTTTCAAACTTCCCGCTCACATTGAAATATCACGCGCCCGAAAGTTTATCCCTGCGATATTCCTGTTTTACCCCTGCCACATGAATGGAAAAGGGCTGCTTTGGTAACTCCATTGTTTTCCCCTCTTTGCCCCCTACATTCTTCCCTAGAGCCCCTCCCCTTCCCCTCCCCACCCCCCCAACCACGGCAAGCCACCGAATCTAGTCCTCCGCCGTAGCGGTGGACCTCACACCCCGCCGGATCTACCTTCTGCACCTTGGAACCCCCAACTGCCAACTCACCACTTCACCGGAGCTGCTTCAGCGACTGGCTTGTCCACCGCTCCAGATCTCCTTGACCGCCATCATGGTCCACCGCACCGGATCTGCTTAACCGGCGCCCTTGTCCACCACAGCATAGGCCCTTCACTGACTCCCTCGTCCGCCCCTTCGCTGGCCCTTCATACAAGCCCTCGTCCGCCGCAACAGATCCGCCTCACCGAAAGCATTGTACAACGCGCCCGCCGAAGACTTCGTCCACTGCACCGGACCCGCTCCACGGATGCCATATTCAACTCCACCGGCCCTGCTTTACCGATGCCGCAGCCTCATCAGGTTATTTCGATTTGTACTCCTTCGATTTTCTCTTTATCGTGCAACTGTTCACTTACCACAGATGAGCATTCTTGTATGTCGACAGGCGCCGCAACCGTAGCACCGGAGCCGCTTCAGCGACGGTGATAGCCGGCCCAAACTCAACCGCAACACGAGCACCATTGACGATCCTTAGCTATCAAGTATGACAACAATACCCATACGCCACCGAGAATCAGGTACTATTATCCAACGGCCGGCGCCTACGTTCACTTTCCTAGCATAAGCACCGCACCTTTGAATTTCTTCAGGGCATCATTCAGTTTTTCATGAGACGCGTTATTCTGCTTGCACCTGTAGGGCCATACTTCTGGCAGTGAACATGTTACATGTGCTAAATTACATACCAGTGCACATATAGTTAATATGCTTTAGTTTTGTTCTGATGCCACCTGTTGGTTCCATCAAACTGCTTAATGTTCTCTATGCTTAATTACACATTAGCAAACTAGCATGTGGTTCCGCTGCTTTTTGTTCGTTTTACCCTACATTTTCTGATGCTAGCTATTACATCACTGCTCCGAGCCTCCGTTCATTACTTGTTTGTGTGTTCTTGATCTTCCCAAGTTGCATGACTAATTTGATGCTTCTATTAATTATGGAGCTGCCAACCCCATCAAGCAAAATATTTGTTATTTTGGGGCTGGCACCTCGAACAAGCATAAAAATAGAGGGAAGCAGATATACTCCCTCCGATTCTATTTACTCTGCGCATAACTCTTGACCCGCATACCAAGGAGGGCACTGGTTTAATTTTTCTGGACTAATTTGCCAATTAATTAGGGCAGAGGCGGATGGGGCGGGGCACAAAAGGAAACCAGCGCTAGGAATCGGCAATGCGCAGACTAATACGAGAAAACTGAGAAAAAGTTATACGCAAAGTAAAAAGAATCAGAGGGAGTATTGTCGTGTATGCACACACCCTTCTTTCATTAGTTTAGTTGAACCATTGATGATCAATTCGGACCAGTGCTTGCGATTAAAATTAATTTTACCTAAATAGATGGTGCAGAATAAACTACAACAACTAGATTTGCAACCACGGGATGCTGACGATATCTTCAAAGAACATTGCAACAGCAGCTAGGATTCACAGCAACATATGGTAAGCCACTGTGTTTTAGTACATGTGAAATGTAATGCGAGTGGGCTGCTTTCTTGGCTTGTGCCCTCAACGTGTAATCCTACCGAATTACAAATAGTTCAGTTGTCTGCTTTGCTGTATTGCTTGATTCGAATGCTTATTTGTTGTTACGCTATACCTGAGTTGGCCAATATGTCAGCAGTGCCTGATGTACTATCGTAAAGAAATGCATGCCTATTTCATTTGAGTCCTTAACTTTTCCTCTCAACTTCATCACAAGACTGTCTTCGTAGTTTATATGAGGCCACACTGTTAAGTGCTTTCTCAGATTATTTCAACTGCTTAGATGCCTTGGCAACTTAAATATAGCGGTTGTACACTCCCTTTCAACTAGGGATGTCAACTGGGTCCGGTTTAATCCCGATTAAAGTCCACTAGTGGTATGATAGTTCAAAAGAGTTTTTGTTTTTTTGAGGAAAATGAACTAGGGAGGTAGCAAAAACTAACTAGATGGGACTGGCGGATTTCGTTTATTTGCCACTTACATCCCTAGTTTCATCTTACCATTTTAATTTCTTTTCGGCTGATGCTGCTTTGAACCATTTAAATATAGTTTGCCATGCTCGGCAATAATTCGTCCGTCGTTTACCATGTAAGCTTACTGCCTGGATCATACGATAACTATCTCTTACTGATGTCCAGCGGAAACCTTTCAGGATGCCGTTCACACTAGGACACAATGTACAACCCCAGAATCTATTTGTGGAAGCAGTGCGCCATCCATGTTACTAGATGGTAGCAGTTCAAAGGCAACACCGTCGGAGAGCAGTCTGAGCACAGATATTATAGTGCTTGAGGCTCTACTAAAGGCAGAAAGAGATGGTGTGGCTGCCATGAATGAGGTAATATTTATCTTGAGGCTGGAAATTACGAAATTAGCGGCACGCATTATACAAGCAACGAATTGGAGGAAGTAAGAATGTTGCATTTGAAGACGGAGGAGGTCCTGCTGTTTCTGCTATCTGAAGCCCAAGATAATCCTGGTTCTTCTTTAGATACCAGTTGAAATTTTCATTAGATTATTGTACTTGCATGTTGTGTCATGTCTCTGAATGGATTGTGTTGCAAGACCCCCTATGTTGTCCATGTGTTGTAATGATCCGAATTTTTTAGGCGAGGTAATCCTCAGAACTTGTATGATTGACATAAGGTGAACTGTTTGTCGTGTGAGCATATTGTATTGGATGAAATAACTGTTTGACTCAGAGTGTATCCAACCTATTGAATTCGAAGATCACGGCATTTCTAAATCATAATCATATATAAAGGTGGAATAAATCTTTGTTGTGGTTTTGAAGAAATAAATAACAAAACATATAATTATCTGTGGATATTCGTAATCGAATACAAATTGGATTTGAATTTAGTTTTCCAGGTCCCAGGGCAAATGTGAATGCTAATTTTCCCAAGTTTTGAACGAAGCGGCTAAACACCCACTATAATTTGTGGGCTGCTCGAAGCAAGTGTTTGCGAGATGGAAATTACTGTCACCCCTGACACTTGACATCCTTAAAGACAGGATTTACACTGCTGTCGATAGGGGTAGACTAGTAACTTCAATTAGACGTGACACGACATCCTCTGAGCCCATTCAGAAACGGTGGGCGCCAAACGTGGGCGGCAAAACACATTTGATTCAAGCTCGTCCGAAAGACATGTGTCTCTTCCTCCATTTCCCCATTCATACACGGTGGGCGGCAAAACAAACTCTCCTCGTCCGAAATCGATGTAGGCTTATATTTTAAATAGGGGCAGATGTATAACTTCCATTAGGCGTGACACAACCGCCCTACCTGTCAGCCCCATTCATACACCGTGGGCGCCAACTGTGGGCAGCAAAACACCCTCTCCTCGCCCGAAATTGATGTAGGCTAATAATTTAAATAGGGGCAGATGTGTAACTTCCATCAGATGTGACACAACCGCCCTACCTGTCATCCCCGTTCATACACCGTGGGCGCCAACCGTGGGCGGCAAAACACCCTCTCCTCGCCTGAAATAGTTACCGGCAAATATTTGGGAGATGCGAGATTACCGTCCTATCCCCAACCGACGCGATGTCTGAAATTTTAAACGGGGGATAAGTTCATAACTTTCCCCCATTTCAGGGAAGCGCATCCCAAAGTTTGAGATTCCCCCCTCCCCTCCATTTCCCCATTCATACACCGTCGGCGGCACGACAACCTCCGCACTGCGGCCAGCCTCCTCCGTCCGCCACCCCGTCCTCCACCTTGCCGGAGCCGCTACCCCTACCCCGTCGTCCACTGCAAGAGATGGACGTCTCTCATCCACAGCGCTGGACCAGCATCCTTTCATCGCCTCCTCTCGCTTCATCGGCGCCGTCGTCCACCTTGCCGTTGCCGCTCCTACGGCCGCCTCGTCCATGACAACAGGATATATCCCCCGACCCGGCCGTCTGCCGTCTAAAGTCTTCTTCCCCGCCGCCAACAGCCATCGCACCCGCAGCACCCTCAATGTATCAGCATAGGCCTACATGGCGTCGCAAGAGAGGTGGTACTCTTCCATGTGTGCTTAAGTTATTGATCTCACCCGGAAAATAGATCGTAATTTGTTTACTGTACTTTTCTTATCCGTACCAAATCGTAGTGGCTAGTTGAAAGCAAACATTGGTTGCGAAGTAGCTTTGTCCGGTTTGCACCTTTAGATCCGCCATGGCACGGGCACTATACTCGTAAAGCTTATGGTTTCCCCCCTTTATATTCACTACCATCATCGTAGGTGCTTCGTGTCGTGCTAGCACTACTCCTCAAGACCTCAACCCAAAGCTTACGTGTTGAAATACTAATCTGATATGATGCTCATATCACTAAATAAGAGAACGTTTAATTGGTCACCTAATGTTCCTATATTCGTTTCGAAAAGCATGTGCGCCACCCACTGGTCCAGCTAGTTCCACTTTCCTGATTTTTCTCTTGATGCTTAGGGTTTTCCCCTTTTATCTACTCTACTATGATCTGCGTAGGTGCTTTCTGTCGTACTAGCATTACTCCACCCTTCAAGCTAAACAACACAACACTTAGAATTCAAAAGCTTAGTTGTTCAAATATGATTGTGATATGATACTGATATTAGTTAACCGACACATTTAATTAGTTAGCTAAAGGTCGCACTTGAGTTTCCAAATGCATGTCGCGACATATAGAGAGACAGCATAATTGCATTTCTTTGTCACTTGTTGACCGTACTTTCTTGTTCATACCAAATCTTAGTTGTTATTTCAAAGAAAAAATCGGTTGCTAACTACCCTTTGTGCGGTTTGCAGCTTCAGATCTGCCATCCCACTGCCATGGTCAACACTGTACTCATCATGCTTATGTTTTCCCCATTTTATGATGACCACAATCAGCCTACGTGGTTCGTGTCGTAATAGCACTGCTCCACCCATCGAGCTAAACAAGCTTAGTTGTACAAATTCATATCTGATATTTATTGCTGATATTAGTAAAACTAAGAGATGTTTAATTGGTTAGCTAAATGTTCCTACTTTAGTTTCGAAATGCATGTGAGCCACATATGGAGAGACTGGAAAGAATAGTATTTCTCTGTGCGCTCTGGTTCATCATGGGTGGCCAACCGACATTGTATTAAAAGACTTGTAATATCTTCAATCTACCTGCTCTTCTTCTCTTCTTTAAGATGATACTCTTCTCTTGCGGTCGACTGGTCAGGTCGAGTTGTTCTCCCTTAGTATATTTTGAATCTGTTAGGTCAGGTCGACTTGTTCTTCTTTACTATATGTTGAAGCTATCATCTGCGAAGTGTCATCACTTCTGGAGCTCTCATATTTTGAGTAGTAGGCCACATTATATTAATGCACACAACAAATTATAGCATGCATGGCATCTTTTAAAAGAATTGCAGAGATAGCACAAAGGGGTTTACAGGGAGGCAGTATTGGATTAGAATCACTTCTGCATTACAAAGAAAATCTCACTTGTTTTTATGTTTTCATGCATGTCAGATATTGAACATTATCAAAATGAATATGAGAATGGGCGCACGAGAGGAATATTGCGGAATGATCCACTGCCTAACAAACTTGGCATGGTGGAGGATGGCCTACCTTATTCACCCATCAAGGTGCTTGCTCTAACTTTGCAAAGTTATATTGGTCGCACATATTTTGCTTCTGACCTCTTGCATTACTTCTACTTTGGTACACCATCTGCTTAGTTTAAGCATCATATATGAGTATATGCCATACCTATCCATTTTCTGTACCTATTCCATGTGTCGTCACACTATGTTTTTCCAGTCAAATGTTGTTCTTTCGTAATAGGTGTCCAAAAGGAAGAGGGTGAGTGCAGGTCGTCAAGGAGTACAAACTAGGTATTTGGAAAAGGTAGTGATACCTGTTAAATCAGATAGATCAGCAGCCACAGAAAACACAGGCTCAACTATACCACACTTTACCCCTACTCCAGTGGCCAAACCCTTATTAGAACTGCTGGGAGCCCAGCGTCAGGTACTGTCTATGATATCAATTCAAAATTTGAACTCCTAAATTTCTGTTTGTGCCTTACCTTTTCTCTTGTATGAAAACTAATTTCAGATGAATCTCCTTGCTCAAAGGATCATACGATCTCAAAACAATAATGGGCTCTGCATTGCTCTTGTCAGTACCTCTCTCCCTTTTGCCTTGTAACGCTGTACTTAATTAATTGCTATTTGATTATGTATCATCAGTCTACACCTGAGCTTCATTATCCTCTGTTTCTTCCAATATTATTTGATCTATATTTACTCTTTGCAAAATGTAGAATAATGGCAACGCTTATAAAGAATTTTCTTTGGGGAATTTATTGAATTATCCTTCCATCAACATGGAGAAGGGCTTTGTCCAGCCCGTGTTAACATGTAATGTAAGTTCATCCTTCTCAAGCCTTCAAACTTTGTTCTAGTATAGATTTGGATAGGCATCATTTCTTCCACTGTTGTTTGCTTTGCTGTTTACATCTGATTGGATGTTTGCAACAACTACCAATTTCAAATTGTAGTTGTAAAAACATGTTCCTTATGCGGAACAGATCCATTTATTTGCTTATATAATTGTGAAACCTGTTACGTCTCCTTGTTTCTCTTTCAGACTCGTATCTCTTACGCCAGGTAGAACTTTAGGGAAGATAGTGAGCCAAACCATCTTGAGGACAGCGAGATGACCCCAAGATCCTGTCTTGATGAAGATAGTGAGTTGAAGCTACTCACCAGCAGGTGTGAGACAACCTCTGTGCAGTCACTGCCTCAATCAGTTTGACTTCTTCAGTCTCAACTTAAAGCGGAAAGGCTTGCTTCAGCTCAGCTCCGACTTGAAGTCAAAGATGCAATGAAGATGTCAAAGGACTGCCGTGCGCACCATCATGCCTTAAATCTAGTGTTGATACATCTATCGTTGACACAACTGAGGTCTACTCAGCTTCTTCAGCTATTTGGGGGGGCGACCTGGCTAGGCCTAGTGCCTTCTAAAGTGCTCTCAGTTTTGTATATTCTTTTGTCGGCGCGTTTATTTGCACTGGTGGCGAACTTTGATGCCCAGTGGATGTAATATGTGTGATAGCCGTGATAGCCTAGTGTAAGTTGCTTGCTTATTTATTTCCTTGTTGTCTTGTTTATTTGTTTGCTTCTAGTCATTGCAGCTCTTTTTCCGCGGTTTGCTAGTGGCTGCAATAACCTATTTTTTTAAAACTAGGCCACAATAACCATGGGCTAATATTTACTGTAGTGACACTGGGCCTCCTATGGGCCGTAGAAACAGTGGGCCTTCTACGGGCCATAGAAACAATGGGCCTTCTACGGGCCGTAGAAACAATGGGCCTTCTACGGGCCGTATCACCAATGGGCCTTATACGGGCAGTATGATCGATGGCCAAACATGGGCCAATAACAGACCGCATTATGGCCGTAAACAGGCTAGAGTTGGAATCGTCCGTTCATGGGCCGACCATAACGGGCCATCATTAATAGGCCATATTTGATGACGCTATGAAAACGGGCCAACGTATTAACGGGCCGACTATAACCACGGGCTGAATTTGGCCCACAAGCAGAAAATGACAATAACGGGCCGTAAGTAAACGAATGCTGGAAATGAGCCCAAGAATAAATGGGCTCTGAGAAGGCCGAAAGATAACATGGGTTGGAAACGACCCAACGGAATAATAGGCCATTAATGGGTATAAAGTGATACACTATTCATTACGGGCCAGTTTCACCACGGGCCGTTAATGGGTGTAAAGTGATACACTATTCATTACGGGCCAGTTTCACCACGGGCCATTAATAGGCCAAGAATTACATAGGGCCTCATATGGGCCGAAAGACGTCATGGGCCATACATGGGCCAGAAGTGAAAACGGGCTGGAATCATATTGGGTGGCCCAGATGACGCTACTGGGCCTAATTCGGATAGGGCGTAACGAGCCTTGGGTTAGCGGGCTGTAAATGGGCTATATGCGAACAGGCCGTTAACAGGCTTTACATGGGCTGGCCCGCCACCTTTTGACCAAGTCAAACGGGCCGGCCTTTTCATAGGAATGGGCCTTTGTTGGGCCGTGCCACGTGTCGATGTATCATAGGCGCCTATCTGACCCACTGACGAGCTGACACGTGTTTCGTCCAGCCAATAAGAATTTTACACTTGGAAATTTCCCATTGGTCGGGGTTGTTAACGGGTTACCGGATCCAAAACCCGACCCGATAGCTTAACGGCGTTCCGTTACGGTGGATGCCACGTGTCGATCACCCTTGATGAAAGCACTTCTGTGACGCGCGATTTATCGTCATGGAAGTGGACACTTTCGTGATGATAATTTTGGTAATGTCATGGAACACTTCTACGACAGCACAGGTATGACTATCTTGATTCTGTCATAAATTTGTCATGGATGTAAATGCATGACAAAAAATGTGACCTACTGTGACAAACACGTATCATCACGAAAGTGTATTTTTTTGTAGTGAATCTTGATGTATCGCGAGCTTTGCTATTATAGTTGGATCTTATGATGTTTCTCCCCCTCTACTCTCTTGTAATGAATTGAGTTTTCCCTTTGAAGTTATCTTATCGGATTGAGTCTTTAAGGATTTGAGAACACTTGATGTATGTCTTGCGTGGGATAACCATGGTGACAATGGGTTATTCTATTGATTCACTTGATGTATGTTTTGGTGATCAACTTGCGGGTTCCGCCCATGAACCTATGCATAGGGGTAGGCACGCGTTTTCATCTTGACTCTCCGGTAGAAACTTTGGGGCTCTCTTTGAGGTTCTATGTGTTGGTTGAATAGATGAATCTGAGATTGTGTGATGCATATCGTATAATCATACCCACGGATACTTCAGGTGACATTGGAGTATCTAGGTGACATTAGGGTTTTGGTTGATTTGTGTGTTAAGGTGTTATTCTAGTACGAACTCTAGGGCTGTTTGTGACACTTATAGGAATAGCCCAATGGATTGATTGGAAAGGATAACTTTGAGGTGGTTTCGTACCCTACCATAATATCTTCGTTTGTTCTCCGCTATTAGTGGCTTTGGAGTGATTCTTTGTTGCATGTTGAGGGATAGTTATGTGATCCAATTATGTTATTATTGTTGAGAGGACTTGCACTAGTGAAAGTATGAACCCTATGCCTTGTTTCAACACATTGCAATACCGTTTGTGCTCACTTTTATCATTAGTTACCTTGCTGTTTTTATAATTTCAGATTACACAAACCTTTATCTACCATCCATACTGCACTTGTATCACCATCTCTTCACCGAACTAGTGCACCTATACAATTTACCATTGTATTCGATGTGTTGGGGACACAAGACACTCTTTGTTATTTGGTTGCAGGGTTGCTTGAGAGAGACCATCTTCATCCTATGCCTCCTACAGATTGATAAACCTTAGGTCATCCACTTGAGGGAAATTTGCTACTGTCCTACAAACCTCTGCACTTGGAGGCCCAACAACGTCTACAAGAAGAAGGTTGTGTAGTAGACATCCACATGATGAAGACCAGCCGTGCCTATTTATAAGGAGATAGGTGAACAGGTAGGCACGAAAAACGAGGAAGGCTAAAATGATGATTATCCAGCTAATTAGACGCCTCGATTTTTGGAAGGTATTTAAGATAAGGATCCGTTAAGATGATGTCATGGCGGGTTTCCAAAATTTTCTGAAGGTGATGTCATGCCGGTTTATAAAGCTTTTACAAGCAGTGGAAGATGGATTTCTTCTAAGTGTTGAAGATTGACATGAACAAAGTTCAAATCAACCTGGGGCCTAATGTTGGGGATATGACTACCAGATATGACCCGCCCAGGAGGGGCCGGGTCAGCCACAATGGCGGGTTATTTAATTGAAGCCCGAAGAGAATACAGGGTGACGGTTTATGATAAGGCTTATGATAGGCCCAAGCCCAGAGGCGGCTTAAGGCCTGTAAGTATAAATCGCCATGTATGAATAAGACTTGTAAAGTAAGGCATGTAAGAGATGTCACCGAGCCGGACACGTTGTATGAGCCGACCAAGACTCTGTAGGCCGTAGGGCGTCAACCCGTGTATATAAGGGGACGACCCGGCGGCGGCTTAGGGCAAGAAACAACAGATCGAGAGCCAAGCTAGCGTATTCGCTCCTTGGTCATCGAAACCTAGCAATACCACATCAACTGGACTAGGATTTACCTTCACCGCAAGGGCCTGAACCAGTATAAGCCTCTCGTGTCCTTTGTCCCGATTAACCCCTTTAAGCTTCCTAGTTGCGATGGCTCCATGACTAAGTCCTTTCACTAGGACATCTGCCGTGACAATTCCACGACAGGCCTATTTTTTACTTTTATGCAAAGAGTCAAAGTTTTTATCTCTATTCCTTTTATCTTTCTCTTTTAGCAAGCATCATGTGGTGAGGAAAGATCTAGGCACATATGTCCAGTTGAATATAGATAGCATGAGTTATTATTGTTGGCATCACCCTTCAGGTGAGTATGTTGGGAGGCGGAACTATAAGCCCCTATCTTTCTATGTGTCCGGTTGAGACGTTTTGTTCATGGGTACGAGGTGAGTGTTAGCAATCATAGAAGACTATATGATGGTTGAGTATGTGGACTTGCCTAAAGGCTCCAACACGTGACCCTTCCTGAAAAGATGATGAATTGTAGTTGAAAGTTGACTGAGAACATAGTTTGTTGGTTTCTAATAGAGTTTTTGCTTTATACTTCGATTGTGTGATGAACTATTACTTATTCATGAGAAGTATATGATAAAAGTTCTATGATAAAAGTCCTATGTTTAATTTTGTTGCCGTTATAATAATCAACATGATGCTTCTATGTTTGTATTTTGTTTTTATCGACACCTCTCTCTCAAAGCATGTGGACATGTTTTTCGTTTTCGGTTTTCGTTTGAGGACAAGTGAGGTCTAAGCTTGGGGGAGTTGATACGTCCATTTTGCATCATGTTTCCTTACTATTATTTGTAATGTTTTTATCCATAATAATGCTTTTTGGAGTAATTCTAATGCCTTTTCTCTCATAATTTGCAAGGAACACACCAAGAGGGAGAATTCTAGCAGCTGGAAATCAGGACCTAGAAAAGCTACGTCAGGCCACCTATTCTGCACAACTCCAAATAAGCTGAAACCTCATGGGGATTTTTTATGGAATATATAAGAAATACTGGAGCCAATAAACACCAGAGGGGGGCCAGCAGGTGGGCACAACCCATCTGGGCGCGCTAGGCCCCCCAGGCGCGCCCTGGTGGGTTGTGGCCTCCTCGGCCCACCTCCGGTGCCGATCTTCTGGTATATAAGTCATTTTGACCTAGAAAAAATAAGAGGAGGACTTTCGGGACGAAGCGCCTCCGCCTCGAGGCGGAACTTGGGCAGGAGCACTTTTGCCCTCCGGCGGAGCGATTCCGCCAGGGGAACTTCCCTCTCGGAGGGGGAAATCATCGTCATCATCATCACCAACAACTCTCCCATCTTAGGGAGGGAAATATCCATCAACATCTTCAACAGCACCATCTCCTCTCAAACCCTAGTTCATCTCTTGTGTTCAATCTTGTTACTGGAACTATAGATTGGTACTTATGGGTGACTAGTAGTGTTGATTACACCTTCTAGTTGATTACTATATGGTTTATTTGGTGGAAGATTATATGTTCAGATCCATTATGCTATTTAATACTCCTCTGATCATGAACATGTTTATCATTTGTGAGTAGTTACTTTTGTTCTTGAGGTCACGGGAGAAATCATGTTGCAAGTAATCATGTGAACTTGATATGTGTTTGACATTTTGATAGTATGTATGTTGTTATTACCTTAGTGGTGTCATGTGAACGTCACTACATGACACTTCACCATATTTGGGCCTAAAGGAATGCATTGTGGAGTAGCAATTAGATGGTGGGTTGCGAGAATGACAGGAGCTTAAGCCCCAGTTTATGTGCTATTTCGTAAGGGACCGATTGGATCCAAAAGTTTAATTCTATGGTTAGAATGTATTCTTAATACTTTTCTTGTAGTTGCGGATGCTTGTGGGAGGGTTAATCATAAGTACTAGGTTTTTTCAAGTAAGAACAACACCTAAGTACCGGTCAACCCACATATCAAATTATCAAAGTAGCGAACACAAATCAAACCAACATGATGAAAGTGACTAGATGAAATTCCCGTGTACCCTCAAGAATGCTTTGCTTATCATAAGAGACCGTTTTGGCCTGATCTTTGCTTCAAAAGGATTGGGCTACCTTGCTGCACCTTTGTTACTATTATTGTTACTTGCTCGTTACAAATTATCTTGCTATCAAACTACTCGCTACTTACAATTTTAGCACTTGTAGATAATAACTTACCGGAAACTACTTGTCATTTCCTTCTGCTCCTCGTTGGGTTCGACACTCTTACTTATCGAAAAGAGCTACAATTGATCCCCTATACTTGTGGGTCATCAACGCGGTCATGTAATGTCGGTCCGGTCCGATTCATCCAACAATACCGCCGAATCAAAGTAAGACGTTGCTGGTAAGCAGTATGACTATTATCGCCCACAATTCTTTGTGTTCTACTCATGCATATAACATCTATGCATAGACCTGGCTCCGATGACACTGTTGGGGAATGCAGTAATTCAAAAAAATTCCTACGATCACGCAAGATCTATCTAGGAGAAGCATAGCAACGAGCGGGGATAGTGTGTCCATGTACCCTCGTAGACCGAAAGCGGAAGCGTTTAGTAACGCGGTTGATGTAGTCGAACGACTTCACGATCCAACCAGTCCAAGTACCAAACGTACGGCACCTCCGTGTTCAGCACATGTTCAGCATGATGTACCTCGATCTCTTGATCCAGTTGAGGACGAGGGAGAGTTCCGTCAGCATGACGGCGTGGCGACGGTGATGATAAAGTTACCGACGCAGGGCTTCGCCTAAGCACTACGATGATATGACCGAGGTGTGTAACTGTGGAGGGGGGGCACCGCACACGGCTAAAACAAATCTTGGAGTGCCTTTGGGGTGCCCCCTACCCATGTATATAAAGGAGGGAGGGAGAAAGGTCGTCCCTCCTAGGGGCGCGCCAAGTGTAGGGAGTCCTACTAGGACTCCCAGGTCCTAGTAGGATTCCCTTTCCTTTTCAGGGTAGGAAAGAAGGAAAGGAGGGAGAGGGAGAAGGAAAGGGGGGCGTGCCCCCACCCCCTGTCTAGTTTGGTTTGGGCAGGGGGGAGGCACGCGCCACCTCGTGGACCTTCTTCCTTCTCTCCACTAAAGCCCAATAAGGCCCATTAACTTCCCCTGGCGAATTCCTCTAACTCTCCGGTACTCCAAAAATACCCGGATCACTCGAAACCATTCTGATGTCCGAATATAGCCTTCCAATATATCGATCTTTACCTCTCGATCATTTCAAGACTCTTCGTCATGTTCGTGATCTCATCCGGGACTCCGAACAAACTTCGGTCATCAAATCACATAACTCATAATACAAATCGTCATCGAACGTTAAGCATGCGGACCCTACGGGTTCGAGAACTATGTAGACATGACCGAGACACATCTCCGATCAATAACAAATAGCAGAACCTGGATGCTCATATTGGCTCCTACATATTCTGTGAAGATCTTTATCGGTCAAACCGCATAACAACATACGTCATTCCCTTTGTCATCGGTACGTTACTTGCCCGATATTCGGTCATCGCTATCATCATACCTAATTCAATCTCGTTACCGGCAAGTCTCTTTACTCGTTTGGTAGTGCATCATCCCGTAACTAACGCATTTGTCATATTGCTTGCAAGGCTTATAGTGATGTGCATTACCGAGAGGGCCTAGAGATACCTCTCCGATACACGGAGTGACAAATCCTAATCTTGATCTATGCCAACTCAACAAACACCTTAGGAGACACCTATTGAGCATCTTTATAATCACCTAGTTACGTTGTGACATTTGATAGCACACAAAGTGTTCCTCTGGTATTCGGGAGTTGCATAATCTCATAGTCAGAGGAGTATGTACAAGTCATGAAGAAAGCAATAGCAATAAAACTAAACGATCATTATGCTAAGCTAACGGATGGGTCTTGTCCATCACATCATTCTCTAATGATGTGATACCTTCATCAAATGACAACACATGTCTATGGTCAGGAAACTTAATCATCTTTGATTAACGAGCTAGTCAAGTAGAGGCATACTAGGGACACTCTATTTTTCTATGTATTCACACATGTACTAAGTTTCCAGTTAATACAATTCTAGCATGAATAATAAACATTTATCATGATATAATGAAATATAAATAGCAACTTTATTATTACCTCTAGGGCATATTTCCTTCACATAGAGGCCAACTCATTCATACACGATGCAACGTGTACTCTGTACCCCATCAATCAATACAATCAAAGCAGGACGCAGGGTGTTGTCCCTTAGAAAGAGTCTGGGCCTGGGTAAAGTCATGTGTTCGTGTTACCATCATGCCAAGGCTACCAGCTCGGGACCCTCTACTCGAGATCTACCAAATTTAACTTTGTCATTAGTGGCCCATGCAGGTCCCTCTATGTAGTCGAGGTGGTTCGATGGCGTCAACATGCGATAATGAGGTCGGTGCATAGCTTCTACGTCGCACCTCGCCTCGACTGAACCATTGGAGAAGATTGAAACTCCAATCCCTTGTTAAGACATGCATCGAGCTCGACAAATTAGATCCTGTTGTGATCCCCTCGCCCATGACTTTACATCTGGCCAAAGAATAGCAGGAAACTTCCACCCAAGCACCATCGGGCTCGGGACAGAAGCTACACCTTACCAAACCAAGCCTGGAGCTTGAGACTGATGAGACAATATGCGGTTAGGTGAGCCAGACCGAGCAAAAAGGACTAGACCAATGTTAGATTGACCTCAGGAGAACTCATCTCGGAGAGCGTTCTTGGATCTGACCAGAACAGAAATTTCGCTCCTACCCACCACCCATGACAAGTACTGCCCAAAAAATGGGACCAACTGACATATGGGATTTATCCCTCATTGTGCAAAATGCAAACAAGATGACCCAGAAATTCTGGACACGTTTTTTTATCACAAAAAACATCCGGATTACGACGTGTCCAGCATCACATGGTGGCATTCCCCTCAACGTTTACGACAAGGGGATTAGGAGAGAAGTCTTTCGACGTCGTCTGAGGATGTTCGCCGAACTCTCCGACCTAGTAACAAAATATTACGCCATGGAGGATGCCTGGATAGCCAATCAATGGCGCAAAAACCCTAGCTCAGAGTTAACCTAAGCGGGAGAAAGAAGTGGAGATGGAGATCATGACGGTGCTTTGGAGATGGAGATCAAAGGCACAAGATGATGATGGCCATATCATGTCACATATTTTGATTGCATGTGATGTTTATCTTTTATGCATCTTATTTTGCTTAGTACGGCGGTAGCATTATAAGATGATCCCTCACTAAATTTCAAGGTATAAGTGTTCTCCCTGAGTATGCACCGTTGCTACAGTTCATCGTGCCGAGACACCATGTGATGATCGGGTGTGATAAGCTCTACGTTCACATACAACGGGTGTAAGACAGTTTTGCACGTGCAGAATACTCAGGTTAAACTTGACGAGCCTAGCATATACAGATATGGCCTCGGAACACTGAGACCGAAAGGTCGAACGTGAATCATATAATAGATATGATCAACATAGAGATGTTCACCATTGAAAACTACTCCATCTCACGTGATGATCGGACATGGTTTAGTTGATATGGATCACGTGATCATTTAGATGACTAAAGGGATGTCTATCTAACTGGGAGTTCTTAAGTAATATGATTAATTGAACTTTAATTTATCATGAACTTAGTCCTGATAGTTTTTGCATATCTATGTTGTTGTAGATCAATGGCCTGTGCTACCGTTCCCTTGAATTTTAATGCGTTCCTAGAGAAAGCTAAGTTGAAAGATGATGGTAGCAACTACACGGATTGGGTCTGTAACTTGAGGATTATCCTCATTGCTACACAGAAGAATTACGTCCTGGAAGCACCACTAGGTGCAAGGCCTGCTGTAGGAGCAACTCCGAACGTTATGAACGTCTGGCAAGCTAAATCTGATGACTACTCGATAGTTCAGTGTGCCATGCTTTACGGCTTAGAATCGGGACTTCAAAGTCGTTTTGAATGTCATGGAGCATATGAGATGTTCCAAGAGTTGAAGTTAATATTTCAAGCAAATGCCCGGTCGAGTTGAGAAATATGAAGTCTCCAACAAGTTCTATAGTTGTAAGATGGAGGAGAACAGTTCTACCAGTGAACACATACTCAGAATGTCTGGGTACCATAACCACTTGACTCAGCTGGGAGTTAATCTTTCGGATGATAGTGTCATTAACAGGGTTCCTCAATCACTGCCACCAAGCTATAAAGGCTTCGTGATGAACTATAATATACAAGGGATGGAAAAGACAATTCCCGAGCTCTTCGCAATGCTTAAGGCTTTGGAGGTAGAAATCAAGGAGCGTCAAGTGTTGATGGTTAACAAGACCGCCAGTTTCAAGAAAAAAGGGTAAATGGAAGAAGAGGAACTTAAACAAGAATAGCAAGCAAGTTGCTGCTCCCGGAAAGAGGCCCAAGTTTGGACCTAAGCATGAAATTGAGTGCTTCTACTGCAAAGGGACTGGTCACTCGAAGCGGAACTGCCCCAAGTATTTGGCGGATAAGAAGGATGGCAAAGTGAAAGGTATATTTGATATACATGTTATTGATGTGTACCTTACTAATGATCGTAGTAGCGTTTGGGTATTTGATACTGGTTCTGTTTCTCATATTTGCAACTCGAAACAGGGGCTACGAATTAAACGAAGATTGGTTAACGACGAGGTGACGATGCGCGTCAGAAATGGTTCCAAGGTCGATGTGATCGCAGTCGGCACGCTACCTCTACATCTACCTTCGGTATTAGTTTTAGACCTAAATAATTGTTATTTGGTGCCAACGTTGAGCATGAACGCTATATCTGGATCTTGTTTGATGCAAGATGATTATTCATTTAAATCAGAGAATAATAGTTGTTCTATTTATATGAGTAATATATTTTATGGTCATGCACCCTTGATGAGTGGTCTATTTTTGTTGAATCTCGATCCTAGTGATACACATATTCATAATATTGAAGCCAAAAGATGCAAGTTAATAATGATAGTGCAACTTATTTGTGGCACTGTCGTTTAGGTCATATTGGTGTAAAGCGCATGAAGAAACTCCATGCTAGTGGGCTTTTGGAATCACTTCATTATGAATCACTTGATGCTTGCAAACCATGCCTCATGGGAAAGATGACTAAAACTCCGTTCTCCGGAACAATGGAGCGAGCCACTAACTTATTGGAAATAATACATACAGATGTATGTGGTCCGATGAGTGTTGAGGATCGCGGTGGGTATCATTATTTTCTACCTTCACAGATGATTTAAGCAGGTATGGGTATATCTACTTAATGAAACATAAGTCTGAAACATTTGAAAGGTTCAAAGAATTTCAGAGTGAAGTGGAAAATCATTGTAACAAGAAAATAAATTTTCTACGATCTAATCGTGGAGGCGAATATTTGAGTTACGAGTTTGGTCTTCATTTGAAACAATGTGGAATAGTTTTGTAACTCAGGCCACCTAGAACACCACAGCGTAATGGTGTGTCCGAACATCATAACTGTAGTTTATTAGATATGGTGCGATCTATGATGTCTCTTACCGATTTACCACTATCATTTTGGGGTTATGCTTTAGAGACGGTTGCATTCACGTTAAATAGGGCATGATGTCTACTACACAACCTTCTTCTTGTAGACGTTGTTGGGCCTCCAAGTGCAGAGGTTTGTAGGATAGTAGCAAATTTCCCTCAAGTGGATGACCTAATGTTTATCAATCCGTAGGAGGCATAGGATGAAGATGGTCTCTCTCAAGCAACCCTGCAACCAAATAACAAAGAGTCTCTTGTGTCCCCAACACACCCAATACAATGGTAAATTGTATAGGTGCACTAGTTCGGCAAAGAGATGGTGATACAAGTGGTATGTGGATAGTAGATAAGGGTATTTGTAATCTGAAATTTTAAAAACAGCAAGGTAATTAATGATAAAAGTGAGCGTAAACGGTATTGCAATGTGTTGAAACAAGGCCTAGGGTTCATACTTTCGCTAGTGTAAGTTCCCTCAATAATACTAACATAATTGGATCACATAACTATCCCTCAACATGCAACAAAGAGTCACTCCAAAGTCACTAATAGCGGAGAACTAACGAAGAGATTATGGTAGGGTACGAAACCACCTCAAAGTTATTCTTTCCAATCAATCCGTTGGGCTATTCCTATAACTGTCACAAACAGCCCCAGAGTTCGTACTAGAATAACACCTTAAGACACAAATCAACCAAAACCCTAATGACACCTAGATACTCCAATGTCACCTCAAGTATCCGTGGGTATGATTATACGATATGCATCACACAATCTCAGATTCATCTATTCAACCAACACATAGAACCTCAAAGAGTGCCCCAAAGTTTCTACCGGAGAATCACGACGAAAACGTGTGCCAACCCCTATGCATAGGTTCATGGGCGGAACCCGCAAGTTGATCACCAAAACATACATCAAGTGAATCACATGGTATCCCATTGTCACCACAGATACGCACGGCAAGACATACATCAAGTGTTCTCAAATCTTTAAAGACTCAATCCGATAAGATAACTTCAAAGGGGAAACTCAATTCATTACAAGAGAGTAGAGGGGGAGAAAATATCATAGGATCCAAATATAATAGCAAAGCTCACGATACATCAAGATCGTATCACCTCAAGAACACGAGAGAGAGAGAGAGATCAAACACATAGCTACTGGTACATACCCTCAGCCTCGAGGGTGAACTACTCCCTCCTCGTCATGGAGAACGCCGGGATGATGAAGATGGCCACTGGAGAAGGATTGCCCCCTCCGGCAGGGTGCCGGAACGGGTCTACATTGGTTTTTGGTGGCTACGGAGGCTTCTGGCGGCGGAACTCCTGATCTATTGTGCTCCTCGATGTTTTTAGGGTATATGGAGATATATAGGAGGAAGAAGTACGTCAGGGGGAGCATGAGGGGCCCACGAGGGTGGAGGGCGCGCCCAGAGGGGGTGGGCGCGCCCCCTGCCTCGTGGCCTCCTCGTAGGTCCCCTGACATGCACTCCAAGTCTTCTAGGCTTCTTCTGGTCCAAAAATAAGTTCCGCGAAGTTTCAGGTCAATTGGACTCCGTTTGATTGTCCTTTTCTTCGAAACCCTAAAATAGGCACAAAAAAACAGAAACTGGCACTGGGCTCTGGGTTAATAGGTTAGTCCCAAAAATCATATAAAATAGCATATAAATGCATATAAAACATCCAAGGTTGATAATATAATAGCATGGAACAATCAAAAATTATAGATACGTTGGAGACGTATCAGGGCACCATCTAAATCCGTTGAGACGACACCATATGAACTATGGTTTGGCAAGAAACCTAAGTGTAGCGATCCGACCTCAAACGGTCAAATCTCTATGCATTAGTGTCATCCCTGGATCGGTAATGCTGACACACACAGTACTTGAAGGATTTATAACAGAGTAGCAATCACACACTTATTACATCGAATGTCTCAAAAGAGAACTTATTACAATAAATATGGCTTAAGGCCATCTAAATAAAATAACAGCGGATGGCTTGGAAGATAAAGTGAGTCCATCAACTCCAACGGCATAGCTGAGTGCACGACAAACGACCTAGCACACCTTACTCTTCGTCTGAAAAGTCTGCAACATGATATGTTGCAGCCCAAAAAATGGGTCAGCATATGGAATATGCTGGCAAGATAACACAGTAAAGCAAAGAACAAGTAAATGCTATCACTACATGCATATATGGCTGGTGGAGGCTCTATGGTTATATTTTTTTTGCTAAAAGCCAATTTTTCCATACAACAAAGGAATATATTTTATTTAACTACCATGGTTGGTTGAAAAACATTGAGAATGGTAAATCCCCATCTCAATCCCAATTAAAAGTTATTAACATCCCACCAAATTAATTTAGAGTGATGAGATCCACATGATAATCCAAGAGCAAGATACTTAAGATGTCCATAACCGGGGACACGGCTAACCATGATTAGTTTGTACACTCTGAAAAGGTTTGTGCACTTTTCCCCACAAGACTCAATCTCCTCCGTTGTATTTCTCGCACTACATGGTGTTTGAGAAACGGATGACCGAGACACAGTCTTTCCGAAGAGGTCCCCTTAACTGATAGATAGGCATGTACACCTACAATCCCCTACATCTGCTAGCTCATCATGGAAAGGTTTCCCACGACTTACTCAACTATGCTAGAGCCCATAATAGCTTGTGGCTGCACATAGAAGTTTCCAACATGAATAATCTTATGATCCCTTTGAGCCTGGGTGGCGAACCAAAAAGGACAGCACTGGTATATCCCCAGGTGCCCGCAACCAATCCACCCAGTTGTGTGTTTAAGTAGCCACCTTAAGTAAACCTTTAATTAATAATCTCACATCTGTCATGGATACTCTCAAACCCAAACCACGTCTACGAGCATAGCATGGCTATAAGTAGCATAACGTAGAAGTAACTCCCAGGGTTTGATAATAAAAAGGGTAATAGGTTCTACCTCATCATCTACTTCCCAAACCCACAAGTTAAGAGATCCTACTCATGCAATGTTTGAGGGTTGAACTAATGCATAAAAATTGGGTAAAAGGGATATGATCAAAGTGTTACTTGCCTTGCTGATGATCTGCAAAACCTAGTGACTCGTAGTAGCACGCTGCGCACTCCGGGAATTCTAGCGCAAACAAAAAATAGCATACATAAGCACTCAAGCATAGATGCATGGGTAAATATCGAATAAGAAGATAGAATCTGAAAACTCAACTGAAGAAATTCGATCTGCAAAAAGAATCAATCAAAGCGGAGCTATGGAACAGAAACTACGGTCAAAAGAACTTCGAAAACAAATCTGCTTGAAACCAAATTTTAAAATTGTCAAAACCTTTTTCAAGTTAATTAAACAAAAAGAGGGTTTCGAGATGAAGATTTTTGCGTTGGTTTCACTAGATTTGGGCAAAGGGTTAAGAAACGGCAAGCGTTTGAATATCAGGGGCTAATCTGTGATACAAATAATTGCGGATAGGTCCCTAGCCGAAAATAAAATAAAAAGAAAAGACTAACGAACAAATGTTCGATGTCTGAACCTAACCGACAAACAACGTTCGTTAAAACGAACGTACGAACGAACGTCCGCTAAATAAATGAACCGACGAAAAACCGATCTAATAAATTAAACTGGGGAAACTAAAAAAACGGATCTAGATCTAGATCTAGGGTTTACCTAAAAACCGAAAAAAAAACCATGGCAACTCCGTTGAGACTCCGGCGACGGCGGCGGCGGTCGGCGGCGAGGCGGCGGTCGGCGGCGAGGCGGCGCGACGGCGGCGCGAGCGGGGCGGCGGCTAGGGTTTGGCGGTGGGGTGGCTGTGGGGCAGGGGTTGGCTTATAAAGCCTGGGCGGCGGGGAGTCCGGGTCGGTTACGGCTCGTTAGGTCGGTTTGACTTTTTTAAAAAAATAGATTTCGCCGATAAAATCCTAGAAAATGAAATAAAAATCTAAAAATACCAAAACAAATTTTCGCCGTCTAAATAGAATATTTAGAACAAAGTGAACATTTTCTTGGCCTAAAATGCAATTTTGAAAAATGCATATTTTTCTAATTCAAATAAAATAGCGATAAAATCCAAATAAAATAATTTATTTGGTTTTAACATTTTTCCCCAATATTTCAATTACTTTGGAGAAGTCATATTATCTCCTCTCATTTATTTTAATATGAAATATATTCGGAGAGAAAAATAATTAAAACCAAAATGATCCTTGTTTCAATATTTGAGAAATTTCAAATATGAAACAGTGAAATCCCCAACTCTCTCCGCGGGTCCTTGAGTTGCTTAGAATTTCGAGGATTGTAAAATGAAATGCAATAAAATATGATGTCCTATGTATAACATTCCAAATTGAAAATTTGGGATGTTACAAACCTACCCCCCCCCCTTAAGATGAATCTCGCCCTCGAGATTCGGATTGGCTAGAAAATAGGTGTGGGTGGTCTTTCCGTAGATCATCCTCTCGTTCCCAGGTGGCTTCATCCTCAGTATGGTGGCTCCACTGAACTTTGCAAAACTTGATAACCTTACTGCGTGTAACTCGGCTGGCAAACTCGAGAATCTTGACAGGTTTCTCCTCATAGGTCAGATCACTATCCAACTGAATTTCTTCCAGGGGCATTGTATCTCTCGGAGGAATATCGGCCATCTCTGCATGACACTTCTTCAACTGGGAAACGTGAAACACATCATGAACTCCTGACAATCCTTCGGGTAACTCCAACTTGTAGGCAACCTCTCCCATACGTTCCAAAACTCGGTAAGGTCCTACAAATCTTGGGGCTAGCTTTCCCTTAACTCCAAAACGTTTAACTCCTCGCAGGGGTGACACATGAAGATATGCTCTGTCTCCGATTTCGTAGACTACCTCCTTGCGTTTTGAGTATGCATAACTTTTCTGCCTGGACTGAGCTATCTTTAGTCTGTCTTGAATCAACTTAACCTTCTCTTCTGAATATTTAATTAAATCTGGTCCAAACAACTGGCGGTCTCCAGCTTCATCCCACGTCAACGGCGTCCTGCACCTTCTTCCATACAAAGCTTCGAAGGGTGCCATCTTCAAACTGGCTTGGTAACTGTTGTTGTAAGAGAACTCTGCGTAGGGCAAATTATCATCCCAACTAGATCCATAGTCAAGCGCACAAGCTCTCAACATGTCTTCCAGAATCTGATTGACTCTATCGGTCTGTCCATCTGTCTGTGGATGAAAAGCTATACTGAACTCTAGCCTGGTGCCCAGAGTCTGGTGCAGATGGTGCCAAAACTTTGAAGTAAACTATGTTCCTCTATCTGATACAATAGTCCTCGGAACTCCATGCGGACATACGATCCTGGTCATGTATACCTTGGCCAACTTCACACTGGTATAGGTGGTTTTCACTAGGATAAAGTGAGCCACTTTGGTCAAGAGATCCACTACTACCTAAATAGAATCGTATCCCGATCGGGTCCTGGGTAATCCGGTGATAAAATCCATGCCAAGCTTATCCCACTTCCATTCAGGTATCGGCATAGGCTGCAGTAATCCTGCTGGCTTCTGATGTTCTGCCTTCACTCTCTGACATACATCACATATGGCTACATACTCGGCAATGTCCTTCTTCATACACGTCCACCAGAAACGCTCCTTCAAATCCAAATACATCTTGGTGTTTCCGGGGTGTATCGAGTATGGCGAGTCGTGAGCTTCCTGAAGTATCAACTTCCTGATCTCTGCATTGTTGGGCACGTAAACACGGTCCTCAAACCACAAGGTGTCGTGCTCGTACTCACGAAAACCTTTGGCCTTTCCTTTGCCCATCTTCTCCCTTATCTCGGCAATTTCCTTATCATCCTTTTGAGCTTCTCGAATTTTTCCCAATAATGTCAACTGAACTTCCAGTGCGGTAACAAAACCTCTAGGGACTATCTCCAAAAGTAGCTCCCTGAGATCTTCAGCTAACTCCTTTGGCAATCCTCCACTTATGAGGGTATTGGCGTAACTCTTCCGGCTCAAAGCGTCTGCTACGACATTGGCCTTCCTTGGATGATAGTGCAACTTCATATCATAATCCTTTATGAGCTCCAACCATCTCCTTTTCCTGAGACTCAACTCCTTCTGTGTGAAAATGTACTTCAAACTCTTATGATCCGTGTACACATCACATTGGTTTCCAATAAGAAAATGTCTCCAGGTTTTGAGTGCATGCCCTACGGATGCTAACTCCAAATCATGTGTGGCATAATTCAATTCATGCGGTCGAAGCTGTCGTGAGGCATACGAAACAACTCTTCCGTCTTGCACAAGTACACTTCCAAGTCCTAAGCGAGACGTGTCGCAATACACTTGGAAATCCTTACGTATATCTGGCAGAATCAGCACTGGGGCTGTAGTCAAACGTTTCTTCAACTCCTGAAAACTTGTCTCACATTCATCTATCCATTTAAACTTGGTGTCCTTCTTCAACAGATCTGTCATGGGCTTTGCAATCTTAGAGAAACTCTCAATGATTCTCCGATAATATCCTGCGAGTCCTAGAAAACTGCGAATCTCTCCAACTAAGGTGGGTGCCAACCACCTAGTGACTGACTGAACCTTAGTAGGGTCTACTGCTATACCTTCTCCTGATATAACATGTCCAAGGAATCCAACTTCCTTCAACCAAAACTCACACTTGCTGAACTTGGCGTATAACTGATGTTCCCTGGGCTTCTCGAGAACTAAACGCAAATACTCCTTATGCTCCTCTTCATTCTTCGAGTACACCAAAATGTCATCAATGCATACCACGACAAATTTATCCAAGAACTCCATGAACACCTTGTTCATCATACTCATGAAATAGGCAGGGGCGTTAGTCAATCCGAATGACATAACCGTGTACTCATACAGCCTGTACCTTGTGGTGAAAGCTGTCTTAGGTATATCCTGTTCTCGAATCTTCAGCTGGTGGTACCCTGATCGTAAATCGATCTTGGAAAATACTTCAGCTCCTTGCAGCTGGTCAAACAAATCGTTGATCATCGGCAGTGGGTACTTGTTCTTGATCATCACTTCATTCAATGCACGATAATCAACAACCATTCTCAGGGACTTACCCTTATTCTTCAACCAAAAGCACTAGGGCTCCCCATGGTGACGAACTTCGTCGAATGTAACCTTTCTCCAATAACTCCTTAATCTGCCTCTTAATCTCCTCCAGATCATTTGCGGGCATCCGGTATGGTCTCTTTGATATTGGTCCGGTGCCTGGCAATAACTCTATCAAAAACTCAATGTCTTGATCCGGGGGCATGCCTGGTAGTTCCTTTGGAAATACATATGGGTAATCCTTCACTACAGGCACTTCTTCCTGAACAACTCCCGTCAGGGAATTTACGTGAGTACTCTTAGGAGTATGCCTGGATACATACTTAATCCTTTTTCCCTCCGGTGTGGTGAGTAGAATTGACCTACTCGTGCAATCAATGTTTCCCCCATACTTCGATAGCCAATCCATACCGAGTATCACATCCAATCCTTGTGATTCCAAAATTATTAAGTCTCAGGGGAAAACATGCCTACCTATGGTCAATGGCAGCTGAAAACATCCACTGCTTGCCATATACTCCGCTCCAGGTGACCTTACTAACATAGGTGTCTTAAGAACTTTGGTGGGCAACTTATACTTATCCATGAATCCCCTTGATATGTATGAATGCGACGCACCAGTATCAAAAAGAACTATTGCAGTAAATGACTTAACCAAAAACTTACCGATAACTGCATCTGGCTGCTCCTCAACCTCCTCCACGTTCACGTGGTTCACTTGTCCCTTGTTGAAAGGGTTGGGCTTCTTTCTAGAGCTTCCATTGCAGTTTCCATTCTTGAGTTCAGGGCACTCATTGGCATAGTGTCCAGTCTTCCCGCACTTGAAACACTTAAGGTGTGCTTGGGTTAGAGCGGTTCTGACTACTTGCTCCACTCCCATTTCCATTCCTAGAGCCATTGTGGTTATGCGAAATTCCTCCATTGTGGTTATGGCCTCCATGGTTATGGGTAAATCCTCCCGGGTTCAGGGTGAAATGGGGTTTCTGCTGAGCTCCTGAATTGTATTTCCCTTGCCCATAGTTCCTTTTGCGGCTCTCAATCTGCTGGTACTTCCCTTCAATCATAAGAGCCTTATCTACCAACTCCTGGTAGTTGTTGAATGTTGCCACCATCAACTGCATACTCATCTCATCATTCAGCCCTTCCATAAACTTCTCCTGTTTCGCGGCATCGATGGCCACGTCATCTGGGGCATAACGAGCTAGCTTGCTAAACTCCTCCACGTACTACCCTACAGTACGGTTGCCTGATACGTCTCCAGCATATCTATAATTTTTGATTGCTCCATGCTATATTATCTACTGTTTTGGACTATATTGGGCTTTATTTTCCACTTTTATATTATTTTTGGGACTAACCTATTAACCGGAGGCCCAGCCCAGAATTGCTGTTTTTTGCCTATTTCAGTGTTTCGGATAAACGGAATATCAAACGGAGTCCAAACGGAATAAAATCTTCGGGAACGTGATTTTCTCACCGAACGTGATCCAGGAGACTTGGACCCTGCTCCAAGGAACAAAAGAGGTGGTCACGAGGGTGGGGGCGCCCCCCCTAGGGCGCGCCCCCTGCCTCGTGGGCCCCTCGTTGCTCCTCCGACGTACTTCTTCCTCCTATATATACACACGTACCCCCAAACGATCAGAACAGGAGCCAAAAACCTAATTCCACCGCCGCAACTTTCTGTATCCACGAGATCCCATCTTGGGGCCTGTTCCAGAGCTCCGCCGGAAGAGGGCTGTCATCACGGAGGGCTTCTACATCATCATAGCCTCTCCGATGAAGTGTGAGTAGTTTACCTTAGACCTTCGGGTCCATAGTTAGTAGCTAGATGGCTTCTTCTCTCTCTTTGAATCTCAATACAAAGTTCTCCCCCTCTCTTGTGGAGATCTATTCGATGTAATCTTCTTTTTGCGGTGTGTTTGTTGAGACCAATGAATTGTGGGTTTATGATCAAGTCTATCTATGAATAATATTTGAATCTTCTCTGAATTCTTTTATGTATGATTGGTTATCTTTGCAAGTCTATTCGAATTATCCATTTGGTTTGGCCAACTAGATTCGTAGTTCTTGCCATGAGAGAAGTGCTTAGCTTTGGGTTCGATCTTGCGGTGTCCTTACCCAGTGATAGAAGGGGCAGCAAGGCACATATTGTATCGTTGCCATCGAGGATAACAAGATGGGGTTTATTTCATATTGCATGAATTTATCTCTCTACATCATGTCATCTTGCTTAAGGCGTTACTCTATTTTTAACTTAATACTCTAGATGCATGCTGGATAGCGGTCGATGAGTGGAGTAATAGTAGTAGATGCAGAATCGTTTCGGTCTACTTGTCACGGATGTGATGCCTATATACATGATCATACCTAGATATTCTCATAACTATGCTCAATTCTGTCAATTGCTCAATAGTAATTTTTTCACCCACCGTAGAATACTTATGCTCTTGAGATAAGCCACTAGTGAAACCTATGGCCCCCGGGTCTATTCTCATCATATCAATCTCCATTTACTTTAATCTTGCTTTGCTTTTTACTTTGCTTTTACTTTTTACTTTGCATCTTTATACCAAAAATACCAAAAATATTATATCTATCAGATCTCACTCTCATAAATGATCGTGAAGGGCTTGAAAACCCCTAATCGCGTTGGTTGCGAGTAGCTATCGCTTTGTGCAGGTACGAGGGACTTGTGCGTGGGCTCCTACTGGATTGATACCTTGGTTCTCAAAAACTGAGGGAAATACTTACGCTACTCTGCTGCATCATCCCTTCCTCTTCGGGGAAAACCAACGCTAGCTCAAGACGTAGCAAGAAGGATTTCTGGCGTCGTTGCTGGGGAGTCTATGCAAAAAGTCAACATACCAAGTACCCATCACAATCCCTATCTCTCGCATTACATTATTTGCCATTTGCCTCTCGTTTTCCTCTCCCCCCAATTCACCCTTGCCGTTTTATTCGCCCTCTCTCTCTCTCTCCCTATCCTCCCTCTCTATTTGCCTCTCTTTGCCCGTTTGCTTTTTGTTTGCTCGTGTGTTAGTTTGCTTGTTTGTCGCGATGACTCAAGATACTACTAAATTGTGTGAATTCACCAATACCAACAATAATGATTTCCTTAGCACTCCGATTGCTCCTCTTACCGATGCTAAATCTTGTGAAATTAATACTGCTTTGTTGAATCTTGTTATGAAAGATCAATTCGCTGGCCTTCCTAGTGAAGATGCCGCTACTCATCTGAATAGCTTCGTTGATTTATGTGATATGCAAAAGAAAAAAGATGTCAATAATGATGTCGTTAAATTGAAGCTATTTCCTTTTTCGCTTAGAGATCGTGCTAAAGCTTGGTTTTCGTCTTTGCCTAAGAATAGTATTGATTCATGGAACAAGTGCAAAGATGCTTTTATCTCTAAGTATTTTCCTCCCGCTAAGATCATCTCTCTTAGAAACGATATTATGAACTTTAAACAACTTGATCATGAACATGTTGCACAAGCTTGGGAGAGAATGAAATTAATGATACGTAATTTCCCTACTCATGGTTTGAATTTGTGGATGATTATACAAAAAAATTATGCCGGATTGAATTTTGCTCTAGAATTCTTTTAGATTCGGCCGCGGGAGGCACTTTTATGGAAATCACTTTAGGAGATGCTACTAAACTCTTAGATAATATTATGATTAATTATTCTCAATGGCATACTGAAAGATCTTCTAATAAAAAAGTGCATGCGATAGAAGAAATTAATGTGTTGAGTGGAAAGATGGATGAACTTATGAAATTATTTGCTACTAAGAGTGTTTCTTCTGATCCTAATGATATGCCTTTGTCTACTTTGATTGAGAATAACAATGAATCTATGGATGTGAATTTTGTTGGTAGGAATAATTTTGGTAACAACGCTTATAGAGGGAATTTTAATCCTAGGCCATATCCTAGTAATCCTTCTAATAATTATGGGAATTCCTACAATAACTCTTATGGAAATTATAATAAGATACCCTCTGATTTTGAATCTAATATTAAAGAATTTATTTCTTCGCAAAAGAATTTTAATGCTATGATTTAAGAAAAATTGCTTAAGATTGATGATTTGGCTAGGAATGTTGATAGAATTGCTCTTGATGTTGATTCTTTGAAACTTAGATCTATTCCACCTAATCATGATATCAATGAGTCTCTAAAACCCATGAGAATTTCAATTGATGAGTGTAAGGAAAGAACCTCTAGGATGCGTGCTTCCAAAGATGCCTTTATTAAAGCATGTTCTTCCAATACCTATGAAAATCAAGATGAAGATCTAAAAGTTATTGATGTGTCTCCTATTAAATCTTTATTTTGCAATATGAATCTTGATGAAACTGAATATAATCTTCCTTTACCTAGAAGGCGTTCTAAAAATTCGGAGTGTTTAGATCTTAATGATGAAATTGATGAAAGTGGGATTGAAAGAAATAAAAATCTAGATGTTGCTAAACCCACTATATTGGATTTCAAGGAATTTAATTATGAAATTTGCTCTTTAATTGATTGTATTTCTTTGTTGCAATCCATGCTAAATTCTCCACATGCTTATATTCAAAATAAGGCCTTCACCGAACATATTGTTAATGCCTTGATGCAATCTTATGAAGAAAAACTTGAATTGAAAGTTTCTATCCCTAGAAAACTCTATGATGAGTGGGAACCAACTATTAAAATTAAAATTAAAGATCATGAGTTTTATGCTTTGTGTGATTTGGGTGCTAGTGTCTCTACTATTCCCAAGACTTTGTGTGATTTACTAGATTTTCGTAACTTTGATGATTGCTCTCTAAACTTGCATCTTACGGATTCCACTATTAAGAAACCTATGGGAAGAATTAATGATGTTATTATTGTTGCAAATAGGAATTATGTGCCCGTAGATTTCATTGTTCTTGATATAGATTGCAATCCTTCTTGCCCTATTATTCTTGGTAGACCTTTCCTTAGAACGGTTGGTGCGATTATTGATATGAAGGAAGGGAATATTAGATTTAAATTTCCACTAAAAAAGGGCATGGAACACTTTCCAAGAAAGAAAATAAAATTACCATATGAAAATATCATGAGAGCCACTTATGGATTGCCTACCAAAGATGGCAATACCTAGATCTATCATCGCTTTTATGCCTAGCTAGGGGCGTTAAACGATAGCGCTTGTTGGGAGGCAACCCAATTTTATTTTTATTCCTTGCCTTTTGATCCTGTTTAGTAATAAATAAATTATTTAGACTCTGTTTTGGTTGTGTTTTTTTGTGTTTAATTAGTGTTTGTGCCAAGTAGAACCGTTGGGAAGACTTGGGGAAAGTCTTGTTGAACTTGCTGTAAAAAACAGAAACTTTAGCGCTCACGAGAACTACTGTAATTTTTATTTGAAGAGTGATATTTAGTTAATTCTTTTTGAAGATTATTAATAGATAAATTCCTCACGTCCAGAAATTTATTTTAGAATTTTTGGGGTTCCAGATCTTGCGCTAGATACAGATAACTACAGACTGTTCTGTTTTTGACAGATTCTGTTTTTCGTGTGTTGTTTGCTTATTTTGATGAATCTATGGCTAGTAAAATAGTTTATAATCCATAGATAAGTTGGAATACATTAGGTTTAACACCAATATAAATAAATAATGAGTTCATTGCAGCACCTTGAAGTGGTCTTTTGTTTTCTTTCGCTAACGGAGCTCACGAGTTTTCTATTTTGAGTTTTGTGTTGTGAAGTTTTCAAGTTTTGGGTGAATTCTTTTGATGGATCATGGAACAAGTAGTGTCAATAGC